>NC_061082.1:16460235-16612098 GCF_021917145.1 Hypomesus transpacificus | reverse complement strand
GACTTCATTCTTAGTGTTGTTATCGTCTCTCTCTCTCTCTCTCTCTCTCTCTCTCTCTCTCTCGTGATCATTGAACGTATATGTGCTGCTTTCTCTTGGTGTCATTGGACTATTCTAATATCAGAGGTGGACTTTCAAGGGGCAGGGCAGAGGAGAGGAGGGGTGACCCACGGGGGTGGATGGGGGGATGGGGGGGATGGGGGGGATGGGGGGATGGGTGTGAGTGGGAGGTGGGGCTTGCTCCCTTCAGCCCGCCCCTTCCATTGGCAGCTTTTTCAGCCTGTCTGCGTACCGCGGGTGCCTGCGGCAGCCTTGGCACGAGGGTCAGAGGACCCGTCTCCCTTCCAACTCATACTTACCTGGCAGGGGAGACACCTTGATCACGAAGGAGGTTCACCCAGGGCGAGGCTCGGCCATTGCACTTCGGCTGTGCTGACCTTTGCGAATTCCCCAAATGCGGGAATCTCGACTGCATAATTTCTGGTAGTGGGGGACTGCGTACGCGCTCTCCCCCGAACATGTTTGTGAAAAATAATAATCTGGCAAACTTGAGACCGGTCAAGCCAAGCGGTTGAGGAGCGGTGTGGCACGAGATGGGGAAACAGTACCCCCTGCTGGTGAGAGAAGAGAAAAAAAAGAAAAAAAGCTTACAGCACCTGGTATTCCCAGGCGGTCTCCCATCCAAGTACTAACCAGGCCCGACCCTGCTTAGCTTCCGAGATCGGACGAGATCGGGCGTGTTCAGGGTGGTATGGCCGTAAGCGAAGGAAGGAGTGGGTCATAGGCTACTTATACATGACAGCGCTCTGCCCAGTAGCTCAGTTTGCCTTGGGATTCCTCCTTAGTTTTTTGTGGTCAGTTTGACTTCATTCTTAGTGTTGTTATCGTCTCTCTCTCTCTCTCTCTCTCTCTCTCTCTCTCTCTCTCGTGATCATTGAACGTATATGTGCTGCTTTCTCTTGGTGTCATTGGACTATTCTAATATCAGAGGTGGACTTTCAAGGGGCAGGGCAGAGGAGAGGAGGGGTGACCCACGGGGGTGGATGGGGGGATGGGGGGGATGGGGGGGATGGGTGTGAGTGGGAGGTGGGGCTTGCTCCCTTCAGCCCGCCCCTTCCATTGGCAGCTTTTTCAGCCTGTCTGCGTACCGCGGGTGCCTGCGGCAGCCTTGGCACGAGGGTCAGAGGACCCGTCTCCCTTCCAACTCATACTTACCTGGCAGGGGAGACACCTTGATCACGAAGGAGGTTCACCCAGGGCGAGGCTCGGCCATTGCACTTCGGCTGTGCTGACCTTTGCGAATTCCCCAAATGCGGGAATCTCGACTGCATAATTTCTGGTAGTGGGGGACTGCGTACGCGCTCTCCCCCGAACATGTTTGTGAAAAATAATAATCTGGCAAACTTGAGACCGGTCAAGCCAAGCGGTTGAGGAGCGGTGTGGCACGAGATGGGGAAACAGTACCCCCTGCTGGTGAGAGAAGAGAAAAAAAAGAAAAAAAGCTTACAGCACCTGGTATTCCCAGGCGGTCTCCCATCCAAGTACTAACCAGGCCCGACCCTGCTTAGCTTCCGAGATCGGACGAGATCGGGCGTGTTCAGGGTGGTATGGCCGTAAGCGAAGGAAGGAGTGGGTCATAGGCTACTTATACATGACAGCGCTCTGCCCAGTAGCTCAGTTTGCCTTGGGATTCCTCCTTAGTTTTTTGTGGTCAGTTTGACTTCATTCTTAGTGTTGTTATCGTCTCTCTCTCTCTCTCTCTCTCTCTCTCTCTCTCTCTCGTGATCATTGAACGTATATGTGCTGCTTTCTCTTGGTGTCATTGGACTATTCTAATATCAGAGGTGGACTTTCAAGGGGCAGGGCAGAGGAGAGGAGGGGTGACCCACGGGGGTGGATGGGGGGATGGGGGGGATGGGGGGATGGGTGTGAGTGGGAGGTGGGGCTTGCTCCCTTCAGCCCGCCCCTTCCATTGGCAGCTTTTTCAGCCTGTCTGCGTACCGCGGGTGCCTGCGGCAGCCTTGGCACGAGGGTCAGAGGACCCGTCTCCCTTCCAACTCATACTTACCTGGCAGGGGAGACACCTTGATCACGAAGGAGGTTCACCCAGGGCGAGGCTCGGCCATTGCACTTCGGCTGTGCTGACCTTTGCGAATTCCCCAAATGCGGGAATCTCGACTGCATAATTTCTGGTAGTGGGGGACTGCGTACGCGCTCTCCCCCGAACATGTTTGTGAAAAATAATAATCTGGCAAACTTGAGACCGGTCAAGCCAAGCGGTTGAGGAGCGGTGTGGCACGAGATGGGGAAACAGTACCCCCTGCTGGTGAGAGAAGAGAAAAAAAAGAAAAAAAGCTTACAGCACCTGGTATTCCCAGGCGGTCTCCCATCCAAGTACTAACCAGGCCCGACCCTGCTTAGCTTCCGAGATCGGACGAGATCGGGCGTGTTCAGGGTGGTATGGCCGTAAGCGAAGGAAGGAGTGGGTCATAGGCTACTTATACATGACAGCGCTCTGCCCAGTAGCTCAGTTTGCCTTGGGATTCCTCCTTAGTTTTTTGTGGTCAGTTTGACTTCATTCTTAGTGTTGTTATCGTCTCTCTCTCTCTCTCTCTCTCTCTCTCTCTCTCTCTCTCGTGATCATTGAACGTATATGTGCTGCTTTCTCTTGGTGTCATTGGACTATTCTAATATCAGAGGTGGACTTTCAAGGGGCAGGGCAGAGGAGAGGAGGGGTGACCCACGGGGGTGGATGGGGGGATGGGGGGGATGGGGGGGATGGGGGGATGGGTGTGAGTGGGAGGTGGGGCTTGCTCCCTTCAGCCCGCCCCTTCCATTGGCAGCTTTTTCAGCCTGTCTGCGTACCGCGGGTGCCTGCGGCAGCCTTGGCACGAGGGTCAGAGGACCCGTCTCCCTTCCAACTCATACTTACCTGGCAGGGGAGACACCTTGATCACGAAGGAGGTTCACCCAGGGCGAGGCTCGGCCATTGCACTTCGGCTGTGCTGACCTTTGCGAATTCCCCAAATGCGGGAATCTCGACTGCATAATTTCTGGTAGTGGGGGACTGCGTACGCGCTCTCCCCCGAACATGTTTGTGAAAAATAATAATCTGGCAAACTTGAGACCGGTCAAGCCAAGCGGTTGAGGAGCGGTGTGGCACGAGATGGGGAAACAGTACCCCCTGCTGGTGAGAGAAGAGAAAAAAAAGAAAAAAAGCTTACAGCACCTGGTATTCCCAGGCGGTCTCCCATCCAAGTACTAACCAGGCCCGACCCTGCTTAGCTTCCGAGATCGGACGAGATCGGGCGTGTTCAGGGTGGTATGGCCGTAAGCGAAGGAAGGAGTGGGTCATAGGCTACTTATACATGACAGCGCTCTGCCCAGTAGCTCAGTTTGCCTTGGGATTCCTCCTTAGTTTTTTGTGGTCAGTTTGACTTCATTCTTAGTGTTGTTATCGTCTCTCTCTCTCTCTCTCTCTCTCTCTCTCTCTCTCTCTCGTGATCATTGAACGTATATGTGCTGCTTTCTCTTGGTGTCATTGGACTATTCTAATATCAGAGGTGGACTTTCAAGGGGCAGGGCAGAGGAGAGGAGGGGTGACCCACGGGGGTGGATGGGGGGATGGGGGGGATGGGGGGATGGGTGTGAGTGGGAGGTGGGGCTTGCTCCCTTCAGCCCGCCCCTTCCATTGGCAGCTTTTTCAGCCTGTCTGCGTACCGCGGGTGCCTGCGGCAGCCTTGGCACGAGGGTCAGAGGACCCGTCTCCCTTCCAACTCATACTTACCTGGCAGGGGAGACACCTTGATCACGAAGGAGGTTCACCCAGGGCGAGGCTCGGCCATTGCACTTCGGCTGTGCTGACCTTTGCGAATTCCCCAAATGCGGGAATCTCGACTGCATAATTTCTGGTAGTGGGGGACTGCGTACGCGCTCTCCCCCGAACATGTTTGTGAAAAATAATAATCTGGCAAACTTGAGACCGGTCAAGCCAAGCGGTTGAGGAGCGGTGTGGCACGAGATGGGGAAACAGTACCCCCTGCTGGTGAGAGAAGAGAAAAAAAAGAAAAAAAGCTTACAGCACCTGGTATTCCCAGGCGGTCTCCCATCCAAGTACTAACCAGGCCCGACCCTGCTTAGCTTCCGAGATCGGACGAGATCGGGCGTGTTCAGGGTGGTATGGCCGTAAGCGAAGGAAGGAGTGGGTCATAGGCTACTTATACATGACAGCGCTCTGCCCAGTAGCTCAGTTTGCCTTGGGATTCCTCCTTAGTTTTTTGTGGTCAGTTTGACTTCATTCTTAGTGTTGTTATCGTCTCTCTCTCTCTCTCTCTCTCTCTCTCTCTCTCTCTCTCGTGATCATTGAACGTATATGTGCTGCTTTCTCTTGGTGTCATTGGACTATTCTAATATCAGAGGTGGACTTTCAAGGGGCAGGGCAGAGGAGAGGAGGGGTGACCCACGGGGGTGGATGGGGGGATGGGGGGGATGGGGGGGATGGGGGGATGTGAGTGGGAGGTGGGGCTTGCTCCCTTCAGCCCGCCCCTTCCATTGGCAGCTTTTTCAGCCTGTCTGCGTACCGCGGGTGCCTGCGGCAGCCTTGGCACGAGGGTCAGAGGACCCGTCTCCCTTCCAACTCATACTTACCTGGCAGGGGAGACACCTTGATCACGAAGGAGGTTCACCCAGGGCGAGGCTCGGCCATTGCACTTCGGCTGTGCTGACCTTTGCGAATTCCCCAAATGCGGGAATCTCGACTGCATAATTTCTGGTAGTGGGGGACTGCGTACGCGCTCTCCCCCGAACATGTTTGTGAAAAATAATAATCTGGCAAACTTGAGACCGGTCAAGCCAAGCGGTTGAGGAGCGGTGTGGCACGAGATGGGGAAACAGTACCCCCTGCTGGTGAGAGAAGAGAAAAAAAAGAAAAAAAGCTTACAGCACCTGGTATTCCCAGGCGGTCTCCCATCCAAGTACTAACCAGGCCCGACCCTGCTTAGCTTCCGAGATCGGACGAGATCGGGCGTGTTCAGGGTGGTATGGCCGTAAGCGAAGGAAGGAGTGGGTCATAGGCTACTTATACATGACAGCGCTCTGCCCAGTAGCTCAGTTTGCCTTGGGATTCCTCCTTAGTTTTTTGTGGTCAGTTTGACTTCATTCTTAGTGTTGTTATCGTCTCTCTCTCTCTCTCTCTCTCTCTCTCTCTCTCTCTCGTGATCATTGAACGTATATGTGCTGCTTTCTCTTGGTGTCATTGGACTATTCTAATATCAGAGGTGGACTTTCAAGGGGCAGGGCAGAGGAGAGGAGGGGTGACCCACGGGGGTGGATGGGGGGATGGGGGGGATGGGGGGATGGGTGTGAGTGGGAGGTGGGGCTTGCTCCCTTCAGCCCGCCCCTTCCATTGGCAGCTTTTTCAGCCTGTCTGCGTACCGCGGGTGCCTGCGGCAGCCTTGGCACGAGGGTCAGAGGACCCGTCTCCCTTCCAACTCATACTTACCTGGCAGGGGAGACACCTTGATCACGAAGGAGGTTCACCCAGGGCGAGGCTCGGCCATTGCACTTCGGCTGTGCTGACCTTTGCGAATTCCCCAAATGCGGGAATCTCGACTGCATAATTTCTGGTAGTGGGGGACTGCGTACGCGCTCTCCCCCGAACATGTTTGTGAAAAATAATAATCTGGCAAACTTGAGACCGGTCAAGCCAAGCGGTTGAGGAGCGGTGTGGCACGAGATGGGGAAACAGTACCCCCTGCTGGTGAGAGAAGAGAAAAAAAAGAAAAAAAGCTTACAGCACCTGGTATTCCCAGGCGGTCTCCCATCCAAGTACTAACCAGGCCCGACCCTGCTTAGCTTCCGAGATCGGACGAGATCGGGCGTGTTCAGGGTGGTATGGCCGTAAGCGAAGGAAGGAGTGGGTCATAGGCTACTTATACATGACAGCGCTCTGCCCAGTAGCTCAGTTTGCCTTGGGATTCCTCCTTAGTTTTTTGTGGTCAGTTTGACTTCATTCTTAGTGTTGTTATCGTCTCTCTCTCTCTCTCTCTCTCTCTCTCTCTCTCTCTCTCGTGATCATTGAACGTATATGTGCTGCTTTCTCTTGGTGTCATTGGACTATTCTAATATCAGAGGTGGACTTTCAAGGGGCAGGGCAGAGGAGAGGAGGGGTGACCCACGGGGGTGGATGGGGGGATGGGGGGGATGGGGGGGATGGGGGGATGGGTGTGAGTGGGAGGTGGGGCTTGCTCCCTTCAGCCCGCCCCTTCCATTGGCAGCTTTTTCAGCCTGTCTGCGTACCGCGGGTGCCTGCGGCAGCCTTGGCACGAGGGTCAGAGGACCCGTCTCCCTTCCAACTCATACTTACCTGGCAGGGGAGACACCTTGATCACGAAGGAGGTTCACCCAGGGCGAGGCTCGGCCATTGCACTTCGGCTGTGCTGACCTTTGCGAATTCCCCAAATGCGGGAATCTCGACTGCATAATTTCTGGTAGTGGGGGACTGCGTACGCGCTCTCCCCCGAACATGTTTGTGAAAAATAATAATCTGGCAAACTTGAGACCGGTCAAGCCAAGCGGTTGAGGAGCGGTGTGGCACGAGATGGGGAAACAGTACCCCCTGCTGGTGAGAGAAGAGAAAAAAAAGAAAAAAAGCTTACAGCACCTGGTATTCCCAGGCGGTCTCCCATCCAAGTACTAACCAGGCCCGACCCTGCTTAGCTTCCGAGATCGGACGAGATCGGGCGTGTTCAGGGTGGTATGGCCGTAAGCGAAGGAAGGAGTGGGTCATAGGCTACTTATACATGACAGCGCTCTGCCCAGTAGCTCAGTTTGCCTTGGGATTCCTCCTTAGTTTTTTGTGGTCAGTTTGACTTCATTCTTAGTGTTGTTATCGTCTCTCTCTCTCTCTCTCTCTCTCTCTCTCTCTCTCTCTCGTGATCATTGAACGTATATGTGCTGCTTTCTCTTGGTGTCATTGGACTATTCTAATATCAGAGGTGGACTTTCAAGGGGCAGGGCAGAGGAGAGGAGGGGTGACCCACGGGGGTGGATGGGGGGATGGGGGGGATGGGGGGGATGGGTGTGAGTGGGAGGTGGGGCTTGCTCCCTTCAGCCCGCCCCTTCCATTGGCAGCTTTTTCAGCCTGTCTGCGTACCGCGGGTGCCTGCGGCAGCCTTGGCACGAGGGTCAGAGGACCCGTCTCCCTTCCAACTCATACTTACCTGGCAGGGGAGACACCTTGATCACGAAGGAGGTTCACCCAGGGCGAGGCTCGGCCATTGCACTTCGGCTGTGCTGACCTTTGCGAATTCCCCAAATGCGGGAATCTCGACTGCATAATTTCTGGTAGTGGGGGACTGCGTACGCGCTCTCCCCCGAACATGTTTGTGAAAAATAATAATCTGGCAAACTTGAGACCGGTCAAGCCAAGCGGTTGAGGAGCGGTGTGGCACGAGATGGGGAAACAGTACCCCCTGCTGGTGAGAGAAGAGAAAAAAAAGAAAAAAAGCTTACAGCACCTGGTATTCCCAGGCGGTCTCCCATCCAAGTACTAACCAGGCCCGACCCTGCTTAGCTTCCGAGATCGGACGAGATCGGGCGTGTTCAGGGTGGTATGGCCGTAAGCGAAGGAAGGAGTGGGTCATAGGCTACTTATACATGACAGCGCTCTGCCCAGTAGCTCAGTTTGCCTTGGGATTCCTCCTTAGTTTTTTGTGGTCAGTTTGACTTCATTCTTAGTGTTGTTATCGTCTCTCTCTCTCTCTCTCTCTCTCTCTCTCTCTCTCTCTCTCGTGATCATTGAACGTATATGTGCTGCTTTCTCTTGGTGTCATTGGACTATTCTAATATCAGAGGTGGACTTTCAAGGGGCAGGGCAGAGGAGAGGAGGGGTGACCCACGGGGGTGGATGGGGGGATGGGGGGGATGGGGGGGATGGGGGGATGGGTGTGAGTGGGAGGTGGGGCTTGCTCCCTTCAGCCCGCCCCTTCCATTGGCAGCTTTTTCAGCCTGTCTGCGTACCGCGGGTGCCTGCGGCAGCCTTGGCACGAGGGTCAGAGGACCCGTCTCCCTTCCAACTCATACTTACCTGGCAGGGGAGACACCTTGATCACGAAGGAGGTTCACCCAGGGCGAGGCTCGGCCATTGCACTTCGGCTGTGCTGACCTTTGCGAATTCCCCAAATGCGGGAATCTCGACTGCATAATTTCTGGTAGTGGGGGACTGCGTACGCGCTCTCCCCCGAACATGTTTGTGAAAAATAATAATCTGGCAAACTTGAGACCGGTCAAGCCAAGCGGTTGAGGAGCGGTGTGGCACGAGATGGGGAAACAGTACCCCCTGCTGGTGAGAGAAGAGAAAAAAAAGAAAAAAAGCTTACAGCACCTGGTATTCCCAGGCGGTCTCCCATCCAAGTACTAACCAGGCCCGACCCTGCTTAGCTTCCGAGATCGGACGAGATCGGGCGTGTTCAGGGTGGTATGGCCGTAAGCGAAGGAAGGAGTGGGTCATAGGCTACTTATACATGACAGCGCTCTGCCCAGTAGCTCAGTTTGCCTTGGGATTCCTCCTTAGTTTTTTGTGGTCAGTTTGACTTCATTCTTAGTGTTGTTATCGTCTCTCTCTCTCTCTCTCTCTCTCTCTCTCTCTCTCTCTCGTGATCATTGAACGTATATGTGCTGCTTTCTCTTGGTGTCATTGGACTATTCTAATATCAGAGGTGGACTTTCAAGGGGCAGGGCAGAGGAGAGGAGGGGTGACCCACGGGGGTGGATGGGGGGATGGGGGGGATGGGGGGGATGGGTGTGAGTGGGAGGTGGGGCTTGCTCCCTTCAGCCCGCCCCTTCCATTGGCAGCTTTTTCAGCCTGTCTGCGTACCGCGGGTGCCTGCGGCAGCCTTGGCACGAGGGTCAGAGGACCCGTCTCCCTTCCAACTCATACTTACCTGGCAGGGGAGACACCTTGATCACGAAGGAGGTTCACCCAGGGCGAGGCTCGGCCATTGCACTTCGGCTGTGCTGACCTTTGCGAATTCCCCAAATGCGGGAATCTCGACTGCATAATTTCTGGTAGTGGGGGACTGCGTACGCGCTCTCCCCCGAACATGTTTGTGAAAAATAATAATCTGGCAAACTTGAGACCGGTCAAGCCAAGCGGTTGAGGAGCGGTGTGGCACGAGATGGGGAAACAGTACCCCCTGCTGGTGAGAGAAGAGAAAAAAAAGAAAAAAAGCTTACAGCACCTGGTATTCCCAGGCGGTCTCCCATCCAAGTACTAACCAGGCCCGACCCTGCTTAGCTTCCGAGATCGGACGAGATCGGGCGTGTTCAGGGTGGTATGGCCGTAAGCGAAGGAAGGAGTGGGTCATAGGCTACTTATACATGACAGCGCTCTGCCCAGTAGCTCAGTTTGCCTTGGGATTCCTCCTTAGTTTTTTGTGGTCAGTTTGACTTCATTCTTAGTGTTGTTATCGTCTCTCTCTCTCTCTCTCTCTCTCTCTCTCTCTCTCTCGTGATCATTGAACGTATATGTGCTGCTTTCTCTTGGTGTCATTGGACTATTCTAATATCAGAGGTGGACTTTCAAGGGGCAGGGCAGAGGAGAGGAGGGGTGACCCACGGGGGTGGATGGGGGGATGGGGGGGATGGGGGGGATGGGGGGATGTGTGAGTGGGAGGTGGGGCTTGCTCCCTTCAGCCCGCCCCTTCCATTGGCAGCTTTTTCAGCCTGTCTGCGTACCGCGGGTGCCTGCGGCAGCCTTGGCACGAGGGTCAGAGGACCCGTCTCCCTTCCAACTCATACTTACCTGGCAGGGGAGACACCTTGATCACGAAGGAGGTTCACCCAGGGCGAGGCTCGGCCATTGCACTTCGGCTGTGCTGACCTTTGCGAATTCCCCAAATGCGGGAATCTCGACTGCATAATTTCTGGTAGTGGGGGACTGCGTACGCGCTCTCCCCCGAACATGTTTGTGAAAAATAATAATCTGGCAAACTTGAGACCGGTCAAGCCAAGCGGTTGAGGAGCGGTGTGGCACGAGATGGGGAAACAGTACCCCCTGCTGGTGAGAGAAGAGAAAAAAAAGAAAAAAAGCTTACAGCACCTGGTATTCCCAGGCGGTCTCCCATCCAAGTACTAACCAGGCCCGACCCTGCTTAGCTTCCGAGATCGGACGAGATCGGGCGTGTTCAGGGTGGTATGGCCGTAAGCGAAGGAAGGAGTGGGTCATAGGCTACTTATACATGACAGCGCTCTGCCCAGTAGCTCAGTTTGCCTTGGGATTCCTCCTTAGTTTTTTGTGGTCAGTTTGACTTCATTCTTAGTGTTGTTATCGTCTCTCTCTCTCTCTCTCTCTCTCTCTCTCTCTCTCTCTCGTGATCATTGAACGTATATGTGCTGCTTTCTCTTGGTGTCATTGGACTATTCTAATATCAGAGGTGGACTTTCAAGGGGCAGGGCAGAGGAGAGGAGGGGTGACCCACGGGGGTGGATGGGGGGATGGGGGGGATGGGGGGGATGGGGGGATGGGTGTGAGTGGGAGGTGGGGCTTGCTCCCTTCAGCCCGCCCCTTCCATTGGCAGCTTTTTCAGCCTGTCTGCGTACCGCGGGTGCCTGCGGCAGCCTTGGCACGAGGGTCAGAGGACCCGTCTCCCTTCCAACTCATACTTACCTGGCAGGGGAGACACCTTGATCACGAAGGAGGTTCACCCAGGGCGAGGCTCGGCCATTGCACTTCGGCTGTGCTGACCTTTGCGAATTCCCCAAATGCGGGAATCTCGACTGCATAATTTCTGGTAGTGGGGGACTGCGTACGCGCTCTCCCCCGAACATGTTTGTGAAAAATAATAATCTGGCAAACTTGAGACCGGTCAAGCCAAGCGGTTGAGGAGCGGTGTGGCACGAGATGGGGAAACAGTACCCCCTGCTGGTGAGAGAAGAGAAAAAAAAGAAAAAAAGCTTACAGCACCTGGTATTCCCAGGCGGTCTCCCATCCAAGTACTAACCAGGCCCGACCCTGCTTAGCTTCCGAGATCGGACGAGATCGGGCGTGTTCAGGGTGGTATGGCCGTAAGCGAAGGAAGGAGTGGGTCATAGGCTACTTATACATGACAGCGCTCTGCCCAGTAGCTCAGTTTGCCTTGGGATTCCTCCTTAGTTTTTTGTGGTCAGTTTGACTTCATTCTTAGTGTTGTTATCGTCTCTCTCTCTCTCTCTCTCTCTCTCTCTCTCGTGATCATTGAACGTATATGTGCTGCTTTCTCTTGGTGTCATTGGACTATTCTAATATCAGAGGTGGACTTTCAAGGGGCAGGGCAGAGGAGAGGAGGGGTGACCCACGGGGGTGGATGGGGGGATGGGGGGGATGGGGGGATGGGTGTGAGTGGGAGGTGGGGCTTGCTCCCTTCAGCCCGCCCCTTCCATTGGCAGCTTTTTCAGCCTGTCTGCGTACCGCGGGTGCCTGCGGCAGCCTTGGCACGAGGGTCAGAGGACCCGTCTCCCTTCCAACTCATACTTACCTGGCAGGGGAGACACCTTGATCACGAAGGAGGTTCACCCAGGGCGAGGCTCGGCCATTGCACTTCGGCTGTGCTGACCTTTGCGAATTCCCCAAATGCGGGAATCTCGACTGCATAATTTCTGGTAGTGGGGGACTGCGTACGCGCTCTCCCCCGAACATGTTTGTGAAAAATAATAATCTGGCAAACTTGAGACCGGTCAAGCCAAGCGGTTGAGGAGCGGTGTGGCACGAGATGGGGAAACAGTACCCCCTGCTGGTGAGAGAAGAGAAAAAAAAGAAAAAAAGCTTACAGCACCTGGTATTCCCAGGCGGTCTCCCATCCAAGTACTAACCAGGCCCGACCCTGCTTAGCTTCCGAGATCGGACGAGATCGGGCGTGTTCAGGGTGGTATGGCCGTAAGCGAAGGAAGGAGTGGGTCATAGGCTACTTATACATGACAGCGCTCTGCCCAGTAGCTCAGTTTGCCTTGGGATTCCTCCTTAGTTTTTTGTGGTCAGTTTGACTTCATTCTTAGTGTTGTTATCGTCTCTCTCTCTCTCTCTCTCTCTCTCTCTCTCTCGTGATCATTGAACGTATATGTGCTGCTTTCTCTTGGTGTCATTGGACTATTCTAATATCAGAGGTGGACTTTCAAGGGGCAGGGCAGAGGAGAGGAGGGGTGACCCACGGGGGTGGATGGGGGGATGGGGGGGATGGGGGGGATGGGGGGATGGGTGTGAGTGGGAGGTGGGGCTTGCTCCCTTCAGCCCGCCCCTTCCATTGGCAGCTTTTTCAGCCTGTCTGCGTACCGCGGGTGCCTGCGGCAGCCTTGGCACGAGGGTCAGAGGACCCGTCTCCCTTCCAACTCATACTTACCTGGCAGGGGAGACACCTTGATCACGAAGGAGGTTCACCCAGGGCGAGGCTCGGCCATTGCACTTCGGCTGTGCTGACCTTTGCGAATTCCCCAAATGCGGGAATCTCGACTGCATAATTTCTGGTAGTGGGGGACTGCGTACGCGCTCTCCCCCGAACATGTTTGTGAAAAATAATAATCTGGCAAACTTGAGACCGGTCAAGCCAAGCGGTTGAGGAGCGGTGTGGCACGAGATGGGGAAACAGTACCCCCTGCTGGTGAGAGAAGAGAAAAAAAAGAAAAAAAGCTTACAGCACCTGGTATTCCCAGGCGGTCTCCCATCCAAGTACTAACCAGGCCCGACCCTGCTTAGCTTCCGAGATCGGACGAGATCGGGCGTGTTCAGGGTGGTATGGCCGTAAGCGAAGGAAGGAGTGGGTCATAGGCTACTTATACATGACAGCGCTCTGCCCAGTAGCTCAGTTTGCCTTGGGATTCCTCCTTAGTTTTTTGTGGTCAGTTTGACTTCATTCTTAGTGTTGTTATCGTCTCTCTCTCTCTCTCTCTCTCTCTCTCTCTCTCTCTCTCGTGATCATTGAACGTATATGTGCTGCTTTCTCTTGGTGTCATTGGACTATTCTAATATCAGAGGTGGACTTTCAAGGGGCAGGGCAGAGGAGAGGAGGGGTGACCCACGGGGGTGGATGGGGGGATGGGGGGGATGGGGGGGATGGGTGTGAGTGGGAGGTGGGGCTTGCTCCCTTCAGCCCGCCCCTTCCATTGGCAGCTTTTTCAGCCTGTCTGCGTACCGCGGGTGCCTGCGGCAGCCTTGGCACGAGGGTCAGAGGACCCGTCTCCCTTCCAACTCATACTTACCTGGCAGGGGAGACACCTTGATCACGAAGGAGGTTCACCCAGGGCGAGGCTCGGCCATTGCACTTCGGCTGTGCTGACCTTTGCGAATTCCCCAAATGCGGGAATCTCGACTGCATAATTTCTGGTAGTGGGGGACTGCGTACGCGCTCTCCCCCGAACATGTTTGTGAAAAATAATAATCTGGCAAACTTGAGACCGGTCAAGCCAAGCGGTTGAGGAGCGGTGTGGCACGAGATGGGGAAACAGTACCCCCTGCTGGTGAGAGAAGAGAAAAAAAAGAAAAAAAGCTTACAGCACCTGGTATTCCCAGGCGGTCTCCCATCCAAGTACTAACCAGGCCCGACCCTGCTTAGCTTCCGAGATCGGACGAGATCGGGCGTGTTCAGGGTGGTATGGCCGTAAGCGAAGGAAGGAGTGGGTCATAGGCTACTTATACATGACAGCGCTCTGCCCAGTAGCTCAGTTTGCCTTGGGATTCCTCCTTAGTTTTTTGTGGTCAGTTTGACTTCATTCTTAGTGTTGTTATCGTCTCTCTCTCTCTCTCTCTCTCTCTCTCTCTCTCTCTCTCGTGATCATTGAACGTATATGTGCTGCTTTCTCTTGGTGTCATTGGACTATTCTAATATCAGAGGTGGACTTTCAAGGGGCAGGGCAGAGGAGAGGAGGGGTGACCCACGGGGGTGGATGGGGGGATGGGGGGGATGGGGGGATGGGTGTGAGTGGGAGGTGGGGCTTGCTCCCTTCAGCCCGCCCCTTCCATTGGCAGCTTTTTCAGCCTGTCTGCGTACCGCGGGTGCCTGCGGCAGCCTTGGCACGAGGGTCAGAGGACCCGTCTCCCTTCCAACTCATACTTACCTGGCAGGGGAGACACCTTGATCACGAAGGAGGTTCACCCAGGGCGAGGCTCGGCCATTGCACTTCGGCTGTGCTGACCTTTGCGAATTCCCCAAATGCGGGAATCTCGACTGCATAATTTCTGGTAGTGGGGGACTGCGTACGCGCTCTCCCCCGAACATGTTTGTGAAAAATAATAATCTGGCAAACTTGAGACCGGTCAAGCCAAGCGGTTGAGGAGCGGTGTGGCACGAGATGGGGAAACAGTACCCCCTGCTGGTGAGAGAAGAGAAAAAAAAGAAAAAAAGCTTACAGCACCTGGTATTCCCAGGCGGTCTCCCATCCAAGTACTAACCAGGCCCGACCCTGCTTAGCTTCCGAGATCGGACGAGATCGGGCGTGTTCAGGGTGGTATGGCCGTAAGCGAAGGAAGGAGTGGGTCATAGGCTACTTATACATGACAGCGCTCTGCCCAGTAGCTCAGTTTGCCTTGGGATTCCTCCTTAGTTTTTTGTGGTCAGTTTGACTTCATTCTTAGTGTTGTTATCGTCTCTCTCTCTCTCTCTCTCTCTCTCTCTCTCTCTCTCTCGTGATCATTGAACGTATATGTGCTGCTTTCTCTTGGTGTCATTGGACTATTCTAATATCAGAGGTGGACTTTCAAGGGGCAGGGCAGAGGAGAGGAGGGGTGACCCACGGGGGTGGATGGGGGGATGGGGGGGATGGGGGGGATGGGGGGATGGGTGTGAGTGGGAGGTGGGGCTTGCTCCCTTCAGCCCGCCCCTTCCATTGGCAGCTTTTTCAGCCTGTCTGCGTACCGCGGGTGCCTGCGGCAGCCTTGGCACGAGGGTCAGAGGACCCGTCTCCCTTCCAACTCATACTTACCTGGCAGGGGAGACACCTTGATCACGAAGGAGGTTCACCCAGGGCGAGGCTCGGCCATTGCACTTCGGCTGTGCTGACCTTTGCGAATTCCCCAAATGCGGGAATCTCGACTGCATAATTTCTGGTAGTGGGGGACTGCGTACGCGCTCTCCCCCGAACATGTTTGTGAAAAATAATAATCTGGCAAATTTGAGACCGGTCAAGCCAAGCGGTTGAGGAGCGGTGTGGCACGAGATGGGGAAACAGTACCCCCTGCTGGTGAGAGAAGAGAAAAAAAAGAAAAAAAGCTTACAGCACCTGGTATTCCCAGGCGGTCTCCCATCCAAGTACTAACCAGGCCCGACCCTGCTTAGCTTCCGAGATCGGACGAGATCGGGCGTGTTCAGGGTGGTATGGCCGTAAGCGAAGGAAGGAGTGGGTCATAGGCTACTTATACATGACAGCGCTCTGCCCAGTAGCTCAGTTTGCCTTGGGATTCCTCCTTAGTTTTTTGTGGTCAGTTTGACTTCATTCTTAGTGTTGTTATCGTCTCTCTCTCTCTCTCTCTCTCTCTCTCTCTCTCTCTCGTGATCATTGAACGTATATGTGCTGCTTTCTCTTGGTGTCATTGGACTATTCTAATATCAGAGGTGGACTTTCAAGGGGCAGGGCAGAGGAGAGGAGGGGTGACCCACGGGGGTGGATGGGGGGATGGGGGGGATGGGGGGATGGGTGTGAGTGGGAGGTGGGGCTTGCTCCCTTCAGCCCGCCCCTTCCATTGGCAGCTTTTTCAGCCTGTCTGCGTACCGCGGGTGCCTGCGGCAGCCTTGGCACGAGGGTCAGAGGACCCGTCTCCCTTCCAACTCATACTTACCTGGCAGGGGAGACACCTTGATCACGAAGGAGGTTCACCCAGGGCGAGGCTCGGCCATTGCACTTCGGCTGTGCTGACCTTTGCGAATTCCCCAAATGCGGGAATCTCGACTGCATAATTTCTGGTAGTGGGGGACTGCGTACGCGCTCTCCCCCGAACATGTTTGTGAAAAATAATAATCTGGCAAATTTGAGACCGGTCAAGCCAAGCGGTTGAGGAGCGGTGTGGCACGAGATGGGGAAACAGTACCCCCTGCTGGTGAGAGAAGAGAAAAAAAAGAAAAAAAGCTTACAGCACCTGGTATTCCCAGGCGGTCTCCCATCCAAGTACTAACCAGGCCCGACCCTGCTTAGCTTCCGAGATCGGACGAGATCGGGCGTGTTCAGGGTGGTATGGCCGTAAGCGAAGGAAGGAGTGGGTCATAGGCTACTTATACATGACAGCGCTCTGCCCAGTAGCTCAGTTTGCCTTGGGATTCCTCCTTAGTTTTTTGTGGTCAGTTTGACTTCATTCTTAGTGTTGTTATCGTCTCTCTCTCTCTCTCTCTCTCTCTCTCTCTCTCTCTCGTGATCATTGAACGTATATGTGCTGCTTTCTCTTGGTGTCATTGGACTATTCTAATATCAGAGGTGGACTTTCAAGGGGCAGGGCAGAGGAGAGGAGGGGTGACCCACGGGGGTGGATGGGGGGATGGGGGGGATGGGGGGGATGGGGGGATGGGTGTGAGTGGGAGGTGGGGCTTGCTCCCTTCAGCCCGCCCCTTCCATTGGCAGCTTTTTCAGCCTGTCTGCGTACCGCGGGTGCCTGCGGCAGCCTTGGCACGAGGGTCAGAGGACCCGTCTCCCTTCCAACTCATACTTACCTGGCAGGGGAGACACCTTGATCACGAAGGAGGTTCACCCAGGGCGAGGCTCGGCCATTGCACTTCGGCTGTGCTGACCTTTGCGAATTCCCCAAATGCGGGAATCTCGACTGCATAATTTCTGGTAGTGGGGGACTGCGTACGCGCTCTCCCCCGAACATGTTTGTGAAAAATAATAATCTGGCAAACTTGAGACCGGTCAAGCCAAGCGGTTGAGGAGCGGGAGGTTCACCCAGGGCGATCCCCGATAGAGTGGTGGGAAATGGTAAAGTCCCGGGTCAAGGGGTTCTTCGGGGGGGTGGGGAGGAGGAAGGCTCGGGAACAGAGGACCCGCTTCCACCATCACAACGGGGCCCTGCAACGCCTGAGCCTCCTCCAACTCAGAGGATTCGATGTGACCCGGGAGCTGTCAGAGACCAAGGAACACCTGGCCACACTCTATCGGGAAGAACAGGAGAGGAAGACTTTCAGGGATGAACTCCAGGGCCTGGAGGAGGAGGAGAAATGTACCAAACACTTTTTCCGCAGGGCACGGTCTAAACAACAAGGCATCCTGTCCCTCTACAACACCAGCGGCCAGACCGTCACGGACAGCGACGACATCAGGAGGGTGACCGAGGAGTTCTACGGCCGGCTGTTTGACACCAAGCCGGCGGACGGGACGCTGGCGGAAACCTTCCTCGACGGTCTGGACCAAATCAAAGAGGGGGGCGAGGGCGAGGGCGAGGAACCAGAGCTGAGTCTGGAGGAGCTCACCCGGGCCGTGCACGCCATGAACACCCAGAAGGCCCCAGGACCGGACGGGATCCCGGCAGAATTCTATCAGGCCTTCTGGGAACTCATCAAGGACGATCTGGCTCAGGTCCTCCGAGCGGTCTACAGGGAAAGGAGGCTAGGAGAATCGATGCGACAGAGTACAGTAACACTAATACCCAAGAAGGGGGACCTCAAGGACCTCCGGAATTGGCGCCCCATCAACCTCCTCTGCTCCGATTATAAAATACTCACGAAGGCCCTCATGTGGCGCTTCCAAAAACACCTCCCCGCAATCATCAACCCGGATCAGACCTGCGGCGTCCCCGGAAGGTCCATTAATGACAACCTGCTCCTGGTGAGAGACCTCATCCTTCACTCCCAGGAGCGGAGGTCCCCCTTCGCGCTCCTCTGCCTCGACCAAGAGAAGGCCTTCGACCGGGTAAGCCATGGCTTCCTGCAGGAGGTGCTAGGGAGGATGAACTTCCCAAAACACCTCATCCACTGGACCAGGCTCTGCTATAACAACATCACGAGCAGAGTCCTGGTCAATTCACAGCTGACAGACCCCTTTCCCATCCGGTCTGGGGTCAGACAAGGATGCCCCCTAGCACCCCTGCTGTATGTCATTTACCTGGAGCCTTTCCTCCGTAAAATAAGAGCGACTCAGAACATCCAGGGTTATCACCTCCCGGGGGCCCAGGGAGAGAGGCTCCAGGTGGTGGCGTACATGGACGACATCACCATCGTCGGCACAGATAGTCGTTCCATCGCCGCGGCAACGAAGGTGGTGGACGACTACTGTGCAGCCACCGGCGCTCTGGTCAATCGAGGTAAGAGCGAACTGTACCTGTCGCAATACTGGAAAGAAGACATAGCCACCTCTTTCCCTGTAAAGACAGACAACATCAAGCTGCTCGGAGTCACCTACCAAAACAACGGGAAAGGGACCCTGACCTGGGCCAACACCATCAAACATGCCAAGCAAAAGATCGCCCAATGGAGTGCACGGTCCCTCACAATAACGGGTAAGATCTTGATCCTGAAGGCAATAATCCTCCCCATTCTCCTCTACGTCGGGAGGGTGTTTCCCCCGGACAGGGTGACGAGCAAAACCATCGAGCGCCTGATGTTCACCTTTGTCTGGGGGAGCACCATGGAGCGCTTGAAAAGGACCATCATGTTCAGCGCAGAGGAGAAGGGGGGGAAGGGGGTCCCAGACATCCTCAACATCATCAGGGCACAGGGCCTTTCCCAACTGGTCACAAACATCCATAAACCGGACAGGAAGGCAGGAACCTTTGAGAGGTACTTCGCCACACCCACACTCAGAGCACTCCGTTTCACCAACACTGCCATTAACCACACTGCGCCCTACTGCTGGGACCCCCCACAAGTATACAGGGAGTGGAAGAACTTTGCCTTCAGGACGGGTCTGCCCACAGCCGGCCTGGCCTCCTGGAAATACAAGGACATCATGGCACACATCAGAGGGAAGGACACCATCACACCACCCAAGGCCAGGCCGGCCCTGGACATCCAACAGGTCTGGAAAAACATCAACCATAAATGCATCAACAATAAACAAAAGGATCTGAATTGGTCAACTGCTCACGGCTGTCTCCCCACCAGAGAATTCATGTATAGACGGCGCATGGCCCGTACCGAGCTCTGCCCCCACGGTTGCACTGACACTGAAAACATTTACCACCTGTTCGTCAAGTGCACCGTGGCCAGGCGGGTCTGGGCCCTGTTTGTTCCCTCTGTCTCCCTCTACAGGAACAACACCTTGCCTCGCTTGACGGCGGACGACATCCTGTTCGGTCCTCCGGGGGGTTGTACGACCCCCCGCCTACAACATCAGTGGAGGATCGTCAGCACCGTCAAGCAGGTGATATGGGAGACAAGAAACAGCAGGGTCTATCATCAACAGGATCAACCCTTCATCGTCCAGAGGAGGAGAATCACGCTCCTCCTCAGGGACTACGCCATTCTGGACTTCAAAAATAATCCGGACACCGCCAGAGACACATGGGGGGTTGAGAGGTGGAAGGACGTATCCATCTAGCTCCTCCCCCCCATGCCATCATACCATCTCTGCACTCCATGCTCCGTCCCCGAACGCCGACGGCGTTTCCACCCAACACCCTCATCGCCCCTACCACCCTCAACACCACTGCCCTGGCAGCCACCACTCCACTCACTACACCACTTCACCCGTTCCGGCACCAAGCCCGAAGACCCGGGGACATCAACATCTGTCCCCAGTACGAGGGTCCGGAGAGGAGAAACCCACCAGGCCACAAGGGTTCCAGTTTGCCAAACACCATCCCAGCAGCAGCACCCTCCACTTGACCCCCCCCCCCCAAAGGACCAGTTATCACCCCTTCCCGGCACACCAGCTGCAGCACCAGGAACCCCTCTCCCTGGGCCCCCGAAAAGGACAATACACCCCCCCGACACATGAGACCCCCCCCCCCCCCACTCATCAAGACGTCTGGCCCCTCCAACCCCCCCCCCCCACCCACACACCCCACCCCACTTACCGGAACTCTCATCTCAGACACACATCTTTTGCAAGGCACTTGGACTCGGCCCGACCTACAGCACCCCCAACCATCCCTGGAGGAGGGGATACCCCCTCGAATGGCTCCTCCCGAGGTTTCTTCTTCATTTTCTCAAAGAGTTTTTTTGTGAGGAGTTTTTCCTCGCTTTCCTGGAGGGTTTTAGGTTGGCGCAGGGAGGGCCCACACTGTTGATTTTGTGTGTTTCGTTTTGAGGTAAGGGGTGATTGTGAATGACATATTGTCACTGGGTGAAATGTGGTGGAAGTTTTTACCAATACTGTAAATAACTGTTTTTAATTTTGGTAAAACCAATAAAAGCTTAAAGGTTCACCCAGGGCGAGGCTCGGCCATTGCGAATTCCCCAAATGCGGGAATCTCGACTGCATAATTTCTGGTAGTGGGGGACTGCGTACGCGCTCTCCCCCGAACATGTTTGTGAAAAATAATAATCTGGCAAACTTGAGACCGGTCAAGCCAAGCGGTTGAGGAGCGGTGTGGCACGAGATGGGGAAACAGTACCCCCTGCTGGTGAGAGAAGAGAAAAAAAAGAAAAAAAGCTTACAGCACCTGGTATTCCCAGGCGGTCTCCCATCCAAGTACTAACCAGGCCCGACCCTGCTTAGCTTCCGAGATCGGGCGTGTTCAGGGTGGTATGGCCGTAAGCGAAGGAAGGAGTGGGTCATAGGCTACTTATACATGACAGCGCTCTGCCCAGTAGCTCAGTTTGCCTTGGGATTCCTCCTTAGTTTTTTGTGGTCAGTTTGACTTCATTCTTAGTGTTGTTATCGTCTCTCTCTCTCTCTCTCTCTCTCTCTCTCTCTCTCTCTCTCTCTCTCTCTCTCTCTCTCTCTCTCGTGATCATTGAACGTATATGTGCTGCTTTCTCTTGGTGTCATTGGACTATTCTAATATCAGAGGTGGACTTTCAAGGGGCAGGGCAGAGGAGAGGAGGGGTGACCCACGGGGGTGGATGGGGGGATGGGGGGGATGGGGGGGATGGGTGTGAGTGGGAGGTGGGGCTTGCTCCCTTCAGCCCGCCCCTTCCATTGGCAGCCTTTTCAGCCTGTCTGCGTACCGCGGGTGCCTGCGGCAGCCTTGGCACGAGGGTCAGAGGACCCGTCTCCCTTCCAACTCATACTTACCTGGCAGGGGAGACACCTTGATCACGAAGGAGGTTGTTATCGTCTCTCTCTCTCTCTCTCTCTCGTGATCATTGAACGTATATGTGCTGCTTTCTCTTGGTGTCATTGGACTATTCTAATATCAGAGGTGGACTTTCAAGGGGCAGGGCCACCACCCCCGGTCCCGGGTGCACCCTTACCTCAGTTTTTTACCTCAGACGCCACCGGCCGACAGGGCTCCGCGCAAATTATTTTTTTTTTCACCCTAACCCTTTCTGGACCAACCTCACACCCAAAAACCCAAGCCCTAACCTATCCCCCCGCCCAAAACCTCTCCCACTCTTTCACTCCCTCCCTCCCTAGTGTTTCCCTTTGACACGCTTAGAAAGAGTGCACCGTTCCTGGAGGGCGCTGCAATACCGGGGTGATGCGCGGAGCGGACGGAGCGAGCCCATGTTCCGACTCCCTGTTTCAAAAATCCGTTTTTTTCTGCGGTAGAGGGGTCCCAGGTGGGGCAGTGGGTGTGGAGAGTGTTGTCTGGTGAGGCCGGTTGGGAACCGGTACTTGGGGGTGAAGGGCGCAGCTTGTGGGGCGTTGACCAACTGAAACCCTGTGAAGGTGATCAGGGAGAGGATGGAGAGGGGAGGAGGGGTGTACGTAGGGGTGGTGGGGGTGTGTGTGTATAGGTGTGGTGCAGGGCTGGCCCAAGCCTTTATGGGCCTTAAGCAGAGTTGATTTAGAGTTGTCCCCCCTGTGACGCAGATATTATTGATTATTTTTAATGCTTGATTATTCGCACACTATTAATCTAATACACTAATTAGCAATGTTATTAGTTGTGTTGCTTACATCATAATATTGATTTCACCCTTATACAGTTTTTAATTTTAGCAGAAGCAAACCCACAAGATTGGTCATGTGATGATTTGAACTTGTATTCAAAGTCTTACAGTACTAAGTGGTGTACTTAATGTGGTGTACTGAAAAGTAGCTAAATAAACTAGACAATGCATCTATTGTACACAAGTTAACCACTTTAATAGCTTATGGTTTAAACTAGCAATGTCGAATATTATATCAATGACCCCCAAAAGGATAGGGTCTATGCAAGATACTCTAGGCTAGCCTTGTTAGCGAGCTTACCTGTCAACTAGCCAGCTTATGTTAGCTCACAACGTAGCCTAGTTAGCAAACCTAGTACCTTACAGCAAAGTTCAATGGCAATCGAAATTTATTTTTAAATATATTTACCTAGTATGCATTCGCCTAGGTAAATCCACCTAGCTGAATGGATACTAGCTAAATAAATGCAAATTTTAAAGTAGGGGATCTAGCTATTGTAAAAATTTTAAGCTTCAGTAGCTAGTCTAAGTGTTACACTAAAATGATAGCTAGCTAGCTCTAGCTAACGTTGAAGGCTTGATTAATGCATCTATCTCTAAACTGTAAATGTTTAAGGTTAAAAACTGTAATGAATCATGCAAACATACCTTGATCTTGCTGTTTTGTCTCTTCTTCTGTTTTCTTTTCTCTGCACCAGAGGAATATGTCCTTTTTTGTGACATTGCTTTTAACCGTGTCAGATTGCGATTGCCGACTGATCTTTTCCGTTCTCGAACAATCGTCAACGTTGTTGCTGTACTATGAGTGCTGACAAAGGCAGGCCCCCAAGATAATATTTTAAACCAGTAGTAGTAGGCTATTATCTTCCTTGCCAGCCGGTCAATATAATATTGAGTTTATTGCAAATTTGTATAATTACCATGAACGTAATATAATTTTAAAATTAAGCTGCATCTTAATGTGCTCTTGGGGACAAACAGCCGTTAAGTTCGCTTATGCCTTGGGCCGGCCCTGGTGTGGTGTACTTTCTGTGAGGTAAGGTGGGTTTCTCCTCTCCGGAAGGTTACTTAATGGCGCTGTTCCTTGCTCCATTGATTTACAACTCTGTTCACATGCTCTGATGGCCACAGAACTCTATCCTCTACAGGTTCTCATTAGGCCTACTATATGTGATTTTCAGAATTTTTATCTAGTCAATTAGATTAAAATTGTTGTACATTCCCTCTTGGATATTACTTGAATATGAAGAGATATCAGATATTGATATTTATTGCCCAAACTCCGTGTCGCTGTTACATTGGCTGAGCTGCACATTTGGCCAGTTATCAGCTGTATTCTTTAGCCTATTTGGAAGGCTATTGAATGTTCGAATCCTTTGTGAACATACGAATATTTTCTGCACTTTTGAAAATCAGGTTTAGAATATACAAACCTATATTCCACGTTCATATTCAGTTTTACACTTGCAAATCTTTTTGACCCTCATACACAATAAAACTCTCAAAGCGGTTATAGGGGGTGCATAAACAGACACAAGGTGAAGAATAACTTAAATTGTATTTTATTGCACATTTAATTGTGAAATTAACATTAATCTCTCCTTATGATACCCAAAAACCATGAATTTCCAGTTCAACACAATGGGATTTCACGTCAACAGTTTTTTAATCCATGCTAGCACACAGGGGATAAAATTACACCTTCATCACAATACAGATAAAGCCAGTTTAATTTAAGATATTCTTATTTTATATCCATCTTAATATGTACACACCTACATTTCACCTAACTTACAACAGTTTCATATTGCAAAACAAACTACACACAAGTTATGTCGGTCAGGGCATCACAATAATAATCTGATTCAACCAAATGTTGGAACCACCAGAGAAAGTAAGGGAATTACGACCATTAAGGAAGGGACAACCTAAATGGATACATGTGAAAAGTGAGGGTTTGAAAGCTTCACAGTATCAATTTACAGTTGAACTGTCAAAGTTGAACTGTTATAGTTAGTACAGCTAACCAATACATGAAGATCAGCAGGCTACTTCAGCAGGCTACTTCCACAACTCTTAACTACCGGTCAAATTTTATTTGTAAATGTATGTGATAGATTATGTTTTAGTGGCCAAAAATAGCCATTACTTAACACTTTGATAAGACATTCATAACAAGCCAATATCTATTGTCTTTAGGCCCCAATGTAGATCTGAATGGATGTAAAATCCCATTTGGTACAATGTAGAATTGACCAATGAGCATTAGTGAAACAACATCCACAACATCAGGCAGGTCCCACAATATTTAAGTTTTCCAATAAAATCTTGACAGATGTATACAGAGACCAGGGGTTGGTTTGGTATTGGCCCAAGATACAGTATTTCTTCACACAATGTAGTTTCAGACAAACAAAAAATGAACACACTGACTAAAAGACTAAACATGGGAGAGTTTGGGAATGTAAACAAAAGGGTGGATCTCAGTCCATCCGGATCTTCTGATTGGTCATCCTGTAGATGATGCTGTCATAGCCGGGGTCCATGTTCCAGAGGTTGTAGGCGATGGCAATGACGGCAAGGGCCAGGATGATCATCAGCCACAGAATTATGTTAAAGATGACTGCATACTGAAAATTATACTTGTAAGCCAGATTATAGGGGCTGCCTGGATTGCTCTGCAGGGGCCACAGATGGGAGAAAGAAAAAAGAAATTAATACATGGAGACATGAATGTATATTGTAAAAGCAAGAACAGCAAAGTGTATGGTCCTGTCCGTTTTATAAAATGAGACTCACAATTTGTTTGGACTCAAGGATTGAACGTGACTTTCTGGTCAATGGTGCCTCAAAGTTCTTCACCGTGACTACCTGCACCACAGCATTGTTGCCATAGAGACCATACAGGTCCTCACCGAACTACAAAAGTAAAGATTCAGAGAGGAAGAGAGAAATGTCAGAGACAACTAAATAAATAAGTACAACTAAATTACTTCTGTGTAGGAAACAGTGCCATTTTCATAATATTATGACAAGGAAGAGACAGAACGGAGATGGGACAGTAGAGAACGAAGTATGCTCCTCTTCAAATAAACATGCTCCAGCCATCAGACCTTCTGCAAGACAGCAGTGAGGATGGCCGTGGCGTCCCGGTATTGGTTGGAGTCTTGTCCGTAGCGGCGTCCCAGCTCTTCCAGGCCAGAGAGCTCCAGCGAGTAGAGGTCAGGGGAGTGATCTTTGGCTAGGTGGCGGTGCCTCTGAAGCTAGGGAACAGAACAGAGGGGACTACATTTCTGAACACAGCCAGCAAGCGTGAAACCTTGGTGCATTCCCAAAAGCATGTCCTCAGAGCATCGCTTAAGACCGCACACCACTTGAACACAAAATAATGCTGAAGTAACCAAGATCATCTTTCCAATTGTAATCACTTATATTCAATCTTGAATCAAATCCAGCTCTAAATCAACCTTTTGATTCAGATGGAGAAAAATCCAGTCTCATTGAATGCTTGTAAAGTGTTTCCTCTCTGTTTATTTTGGTGTGGCGGCCCGCCATGGAACACAAACCGAGAAACCGAAAAACAAATAGTTTTAACAAATCGAGGCGACAAAGCGTTTGCTGACCTGTCGAAGAGTAAACACTTGGTTTCTTATATACTACAGCAATACGTGGGAAGATCACAAATCAAACACGGCGAATCTGGAGCAGACGCCATGTTGTCAGCTGCACTTGCACTGGTGACGTCACTACATCTCCAAGGCAACATATCAAACAACTCTGGAGTTTCAAAAACGTTTTTTTACCTCTGCGAACTTTTAAGGAGGTATACAAACGGATTTGTTAACTTTTGAGAACGTGTCTGGACCAATAAGAACAGCGTATTGGTCTAATTATAATACTAGTATATAAGAAACACAATGGTTTTATCTGTGTGGTTAAATTGCATGCACCTTTCTCAAAAAACTTTCCATACACATTTAACACATAATAAAAAGAGGACACTTGTGAGATAGTTGTGAGAATAAATCGTTGTAAGGTCCTACTTCGGAGACAGATTGAGGGAGGAGACAGTCTTACCAGAGCTGTGATGTCATGCAGAACCTGGACCTCCGACAAGAAGAGAAGATCAGCCTGAGAGGGAGAGAGAGCCAAGGGTTCAGACAAGCTCAGGTGAAGCAATTTCACGATAATACTCCTCCCTGACAGTGGTGTATCTTGACCTCTGCATTGCGGCTGAGTGAGTTGAGGGGCAGGGAGGTAACTACAGAGCCGTCCTGAGATAGACGTGCTCTCATCTGCTGGAGGGTGACAGGAAGGTCCTCAAACACGGCATTGGCCTTGCCCAGCATGTACAACCTCTGCAGGGGAGGAGAAAGACACATCTGCTTGGTACTGTACAAGGCCATTGTGGGCCTTAACATTCATATCCACATTCAATAAAAGAGATCCAACTCGATTCTCTATATAGAACTTAGTCCAGGAATACAGTACCTCATCGCTGGGAGCCAGCTGAAGTACAACAGGAGTGTCCTCAGAAAACAGAGAGTGGACCGTCTCAGCCACGCTGTCTAGCGTAAAGGGTACAGGCTGGATGAAGATATTGGAAACAGAACATAGAAGTTTATACAGTGACAAGTCTGAGTCATTACTGCAGTCCAGAGTTTTTGACTCCAGAGTCAGTGACATCGTAGAGTCAAAGACAATAAAACGGAACATTGAAATAATGTGGCTAAATGATTAGCATGGCAGTTACAGTTTGAACATGGCTCAGCTGCCAATGTCAGCCATAGGAGAGTCACATACAGTGATAACAAACACCCCACTAGCATTGTGTTTCAGAGCTTAAAATTTGAGTTTAGCCTTTGAACATGTTCTCAATTAAATTAGTTTGAAAGATTCTAGAAAGCTCAAAAATAAAAAAAAAAGGCCCTGGACTTTACTGTCAAGACGTGGCATGCCATATTACTTCGAGAGACATACATTCTCCAAGGGGTAAGAGGCCACACTCTGGGGCAGGTTTAGGCTGTCAACTCCACGCACAACCACCAGCATGTTGGCCCTGGGACGTTGGAACAATGGACCAGCCCGCAGACCTGGCCAAGAAAGATCCTACACACACATAAATTATAACTTTAGATGATGGGGTATTTGAGGGGCAGGGGCAGTGTAGATTAAACACATTTCCACCATTTTAATTTATATTTTCCAAACCTCCTGAATGGAAAAGCCCATGGTGAGAGCCACCAGGTCTGGGATCTTCTCTCCTGAGATCATCCAATCTCCCTTTTGAAAAGACACATACTCTGGTGCCTGCAGTACGGTCAGTCTGTCTCCACTGACTCCTATGTAAAAAAACAACAACAACATAAAAACATCTATAGGCCGATTCCTTATTGGAAGTTAAAGACACCAACGACAAACAGTATCATTCACTATGCATAGTCCAAGATGCCTGAAGGTTTCCATTTAGTTGGTTAAGCCTTACTCACCTTCACACCGTTTCTGACAAAGCTTATGCTTTGTTGGTTTGGAAAGACTGGACTGACAATGAGACCAAGACAGATGGCATATTTTAACTGTTTAGTGTGACTACGTAATTATTTTGACGAGGTATTGGCCTAGTGAATTGAACTAATAAAAAATGTAAAATAAACTAAGAACTCTATTACAATGAACGGATCCCGTGCCTCTCGAAGAGGAACTGAGGTGAGGAAGTAACATTGTCACATGATGAGCCACTCTGGAATGCTAGCAGGCCACTACATTTTACAATCAGCAAGGAAGGCCTGGCGTTCTTATTAATAACATAAAAGTTCATCTAGTTATGGAAGCCAATCAATAATGTATGAAGACGCTGACATTCATTACGTCTTGTCTTCTCCTCGTTTAGCTGGCTACTGTAGTTACAGTACACTGTAGTTACAGTAGCTAGCAACGACAAACTCTTCATGAAAAATATAGGCAAAATACACAAATAAATTGCTTGCCGCTTAGTGCAACTGATTATTGACTGATGATAGTAAATATCATGTTTTTCATATGTCGAATCGCATTAAATTTTGCTCATTGGTGGCAAGCTGGCCTATTCCATGGCTACTGACTGTTAAGTATGGCGCATTCATTTGGCGAGTGGAGACAAGCTTGGATACCGTACACATTGTGACTACTAGCGAAAATCTCTAATACACAGAAGTATATCTTGTCTTACCTGACGTTACGGCTGACAAGAACACAAACACTAGGACAAACAGGGAGTCCATCCTTCGGTGATTTTCCAGCGACATCTTTCTCCTTGCTAGAGAGCTTATGAGTGATCAGCTGACTCGGTGGATGTCATGGGGACATTACGGCAATGCATTGTGGGTAAAAAAGTGGTAAATAAAATGTTGTACAAAAATACACATTGTGATTGACTACACTGAATTAAGATAAATGCAAATTATACAAAGTAAAAAAGACACATTTTGAACATGTTATTTCAAGAAATGTGGCCTGCTGTACCCTACACATCCATAGGAGGACGATATATGACCATAAAACGACCATCAAGAAGCTCCATCGTGGTAATACTGCAGGGATGATGTGGTTTTCAAATACATCTTCAAAAGTAGAAAACTTAGCATGTCGCATGTAAGGTCAGGTGGGGAGCCATCGCTGAGGCAAACCTGCATCAAACCCAACTGCCACTGACCTTTGTTATCAGGTTCACTAGAGTTGCCTAGTTGTTTTTAGTTCAATGCTGAAGAGACCAAAACAAACCTTAGTAGCAGGGGCATGCTGGTTTGATGCCTCAGATCCTTACTGACTTAGCAGTTTCAGACCACTATCGTTGTGTAATTAGTCTGTCCATACATTTTCTGACAGCTAATAATACCAAATACTAGAAGCTGAGAAAATGGTGATCGGTCAGACAGATCATCAGGTTCTTCAATCTGGGTCCCATAAAATGGACGTGTGCAGTATGAGGGAATGTGCTGGTTTTATATTAAAGGTTTCCATAATATGTATGGGAAAACGACTCAGATTAAAGCCGAAAGCACTTAAACGCCTTGACGGGATACAATGAAATTAGAGTAGGCCTACAGAACAAAAGTAATACAAAATATATGTAACCTCACTGCCACAGAAGCGTTTTCTTAGTACAGACACAGACAACAGTATTTATTCAGCAGTTTTTATTTATTTATTTAAAAGCAACTTTTGTAAAATATAAATACAAATGAAGAGATATTTCATTACAAAGGGAGAACAAAAAAGACAGCCCAAAATGTATTTCACTCTCACCCTGTTATGTACAAGCAGTATGCAAGTTGCAAGTTGTTTTTCATTCATATTGTAATATTAAACAATTATGTCTTTATTAAATTAGAGGCTAAATTAAAAGCTGCATTTGAACACAGGTACAAAATAGCACCTGAGGGTCAAATCGAGCACAAAGTTTAGGTCAAAAAAACAACAAAGAAATCGTTGTATGCATCACAAACACACGTGTGTGGCACACACAAAATTGTGAGCAAAGAGATAATTCAAAAGAGAATGTTTCTTGTTAGATCTCTATATTTATACTTATATTAATACACATTTATAAAAAAATAAGACCATCTTTAAGTTACAAGAAATTTCTCACAGAACCCATTCTCTTCTCCAGCCAGCCAGCCAGCCAGCCAGCAAAGATGACCGGTCCAACTTGGGGCAGGGCTACCAGTCAACCACAGTTCAGAGTTGAGTTTTAGGTACTTGGGGATCAGCCCCAAGGGGATCAGCCCCAGTTGATCAGCCTATCATGTGCTGCATGTCAAGGTAAAGGGTCACGATCCCTGCTTAGCCTTAGCATTAGCATCGGCCTTAGCCATTACATTAGCCATAGCCTTAGCTTTAGCCTTAGCATCAGCATTAGCCATGGCCCTGGCCATGGCCTTTGCATTTGCCTTAGCCATAGCATTATTCTTAGCCATAGCCTTCATATTGGCATTGGCATTAGCCTTAGCCATAACCATTGCCTTAGCGTTAGAAATTGCCTTAGAGTTACATACTGCTTTAGAGTTAACCACAGTATTAGTCTTCTTGTTAGCCTCCCTAGGCTCATCCCAATGGTCATCCAGACACTCCAGGCTGGAGCCCAGCATAGTAGCCAGCTCGGAGCTTCCCTCCACAAGGTCCAGCAGCTCCTTGCTGTCTGGTTGGAATGCGTCCAGCTCGTCAGGGCAGGAGAAGAGCTGAGACAGGGAAGCCTGGCGGTAGAACTCTGCCTCGGCCACAGTCACCACCTCCAGGTGGGGGAAGGTGGAACGGAAAGACCGAGCAGATATTCTCAACCTCTGCAGCACATCTGAGAGAAGAAGCCAGTTTCTGGGTCTGAGCGGGAAGAGAAGGAGTTAGATCGTGTGTGTGTGTGTGTAATTGTTGTGTGTTTGCAGGGCATGGTTACTTACCCCTGGGAGAGTGAAACCTGGATGTTGTAGCAGGGAAGGAGAGGGCGGTCGGAGAACTCAAATTCAAACACCTCCCTCGGGTCTTCCTTCTCCGGTCCCGGGGGCTCTGCCAGGATGTCAAACACACACCCTTCATCGGCAGACTCTGAAATGCACACGCACACACACACACACACAAACTGTTAAATGACACAATAAAGACAAAATGTTGCTTGATTACATGGAAAACAAAAGGACACAAAACACAGCGGGAACCTCAAACATTGCTCAATTTAACTCACCACACACTGCACTGCCGTAGAATTCCCAGAAGACCCCCGGGTCATCATCTGTACGTCCCTGCAAGTCAGCAAAGTACTCTACCGAGGGAGACCACAGAGAAAAGACACAGAAACGAGAATGAGAAAACAGAAAAGAGAGACCCAATGTGTGAGGGAAAGAGAGGAGGGAAAGAGAGATAAAGGTTTAGCTGCTACATCACGGAGCCGGGCTGACTGCCAGTAAAGAGGCGTGAGGCAACTGGCGTGTGGTCAGAGGGATTAACAACCTCAATATGAGTGGCACCAGGTGGGGGGGAGGAGTCGAAACTCCGTTGTGTTGGGAGTTTCATGTTGGTCGGTCTCGCTCACCATTTCTCTCATTGACTCTCTCTCCCCTCTGCACCTCTTTTCTTGACATTACTGCTCCACACTCAACATTACACCCTATTGACCTATCCATCCACCCCTCCTTCCTCAACTCTGTCTAGCTCTAAATCTTTTTACCCTCTAAAAAATCACTGTCCATCTAATTATTTATTGGCTCTAGTTTCTCCCTTCCTATCCCTCTTTCTTTCCTACCCCCTCATCCTCCTCTTCACCAGTGGGCCTACTGTGCTGACTGTCCTGGACATAATTGGCTTTCACTTGTTAGGCCCTAATAGACGCCACTGGCTAATGTGTCTGTGTGTGTGCGTGTGTGTGTCTCGTCTCTGTGTAAACAAGACAAATCATTTTTGTGACTCAAAAGCAAGCGTTCACAGAAACACCTACTGTAGCACAATACCAATACATGCACTGCAGCACACACCAGACAGACGCTCTAAAACACATACAAGCACACAAACACCCACACTCGTACACACACACTGGTCAGTCCTCTAATTTTCCCGCATATACTAAGCAAACACATTTTCTGTTGCTAGGAAACTTGATAGATCAGTGTAGCGTGTGTGTGTGTGTGTGTCTGCAAAAGTGTCTATGAATGTGTATATGGGTGTGGGTGGGTGAACTAAATGGCATTGTTCGTCCAGATTACTCCAGTTTAGACAAGGTTACATTAAGGTATAGCAGTAAGATGAAGGTACCAGAGGGGAAAGCAGGAAGATGAAGGTACATTAGGGTATAACGGAAAGATTATAAAGGTATAGTAGGAAAAAGTATATTTGGAGGTAGCTACCAGTGAGGAAGCGCTCCATGCTGTGACTGTGGGTCATCTTCAGCAGGCCGCGGCCAGAATAGGTGGCCAGGGTTGGATCAGCACCATAGGACAGCAGCACACGCACCACATCCAAGTGGTTGTTCTCTACTGCATCATGAAGGGGCCTGGGGGAAATCACACATGGAGGGAGGGTTGAGAGTATGTGTGTGGGAGAGAGAAAGTATAAATGTGTGCCCGTGTGAGTGTTTAAAAAGTGTGTGTGTGTGTGTGTGTACCTGGTGCCGTCCTGCGCGCTGCAGTTAATGTCGGCACCATGCTCCAGCAGGTGTGTGACTATGTTGATCCAGCCACGTGCGCAGGCCTCGTGGAGAGCACAGTAGCCAGCGTAGTCACGATGGTTCACCTCACACACGCGGTTCTCCAGGCAGTACAACACCACTTCCTGGGGGTGAGAGAGCTGGGGGGTAAGTGTGTACAAAAGCAAGGCACAACAACCACTCACACTCACACACACACACACACACACACACACACGCACGCACGCACACAACAGAGCAAACACATCCCATTCACACAGACTCCAACACATCCCGTTCTCCCGACACAGTAACACACAAACACACCTCCAGTCACAGTAACAATACCGTAGACACACACACAATTCCCGCCTAACGTAGTACCCTGTAGAAGAGTGAGGAAGGAATGGAGAAGACAGTGTGTGTGTGTGTTTTCTTTAACATCTGTGTTTACACAACTAGTGTGACTCACACACACACAGATCAGCCTTTGCCCCTTACAAAGTGTAATCTGGACTATTCCAGGTCAGCACCAGAAGACAGAGCCTGTGGTTTATGTAGCAGGAAGAGACCTGCCATCCAGAAGCAGCACCATGGACAACAACCCTGGTACACGCCACCCAGGGCAATTACCAATTAGCTGCCAACAAACTCAACAGCTATACGGCTACTTGGTGATCAGGTAAGCAAGTCAATGGTAGGCCAGTAAGGAGCACTTAACAAGTCTGTAGTCTCTACCGACCAACACTGCCACGAGCACCAATGCAAATGAATCTTGGTTGATCCCTTGATCCCGAGAGCCTTGGTCCAGGGAGAGCCAACCTTAACCCTCTGCACACGCCCTCTATCCCTTTGCTCAAACTTTAAATAAATGCTCCTCTGGGGGGTGTTTAATTTAATTCTGTTGCCTTGTTTCTATCCATCGTATCTTTTCTGTTGCTAGTTAGCCAGCTAAATTAGTTAGCTATGTGTTGTAAAGTCAGTGTGCATTTAACTGCTGTTTCCAGCAAGCAGACAATACTCAACATGTAATGATGAATAAAGGCTACATATTGAAGATTTACATGAAAGAAAAAAAAATTGCAATCAAATATGTCAGTAATCATGTCTGCACATTTTATTTGATTATATATGGTTTACATGTACATTGCTTTAGTTGTGTTGCTTTAAAAAACCTTGATCTGTAACCCATGATGTGTCTACTTATGTTCATAGGTTATGTTCATTTTAGCCTGCACTAGGGAAACTTTAACCTCCCAGGTGCCAGCTTTAATGTTAATCTTCCAATTCCAATGTTTATGCACACAAAAAGTGCATAGTGCTACAAATCTTATATGTTGGTTTTCAATGTAAAACATTTCCAGCAGTACCGCAATAATGCTGATTACCGTGATCATTATGGTCACTGTAATCACAATATGAAATTCACATACCGTTTCATCCCTATGATTTGTCATATACATTTCGGAGTTGGTAAGAGATGAGGGAGGTTAGAGGAGAAAACTACTGTGAATTCTCTGACAGCGCTTTGCCTCCCTATTAGAGAGGGATTCATGCGCTCCCTGCTGAAGCTCCCCTCGAGGACTGCTCTCACTGCGCGCGCGTGTCTGACTGCGTGTCTGAGCGCACGTGTGGCTGTAGGAGGTGCAATGTTAAACCTCCGGAGCCGTGTTTAATTTCACTGAGAGAGCGAGGAGCTTAGCACGAGAGCTCCGGCTTCAAGACACACACACACACACACACACACACACACACGTAAAAATAAGATGCTTGCTTGCTCTCTAATTTCCCTCACTAGAATGCTTCCCTGCAGTTGGCTGCAATCAATGCATAATCCAAGACATTTAACCCCTGCTGCAGGTGTATTTGGGTCTGCCATGTCTGCATGTATTCAACAAGGCACGGAATAGAAAAATAACTAAACTGTTATTGGAGCGTTGTCTGGGGTGCCAAACGTGCTCATTTGACAGTGATCATGCAGACAACTTCCGGACATGTCATAATAATATGAAATAGTCATACTTATACAATTATTTCCCTAACACATTACATATAAAATTATACAAGTTAGTACATGAACAATGATAACTGTCACACATTAACCGTTTTACATGGTATTGGTAGTTACTACAGTATTAGTTTGAGCTGTTACAGAGTGAGAATAATGATCTAAGACAAGACTAAGATCTACAAAAATCAGAAGCACATCTCCATATACAGCTATGTGTGTGTCTGTGTGTGTCTGTGTGTGTGTATGCATTCGTTAACTATGTCTGCACAGACATAATGGAGTGACGTCAGCAATGTGTCAAGAAGGGAGCGTGCAGATGTTTGTGTGTGTGTGCGTGTGCACGTGTTCCTGTGTGTTTACGTCTCAAGCTCTTATCTTCCGGCGTGTATGAGATAAGCCCGGAGCTGGTGGCAGACAAGCTGTGTGAGACTGAGCGAGTTTGTGCGTGCCTGTCAATGTGTAGGCTAGGTTTAGTTTGTGTGTCAGTGCACGTCTGCACAGCTGTTTGCTTGCCCGTGTGAGTATGGGTATGTATGAGTGTGTGTGTGCATGTGCAATTCTTCTTGCGCGAAACCCCCAAGGGTCTGCCCCAGGCTTATCGCACACAGGCAGTGAGAGACGTGTTTCCTGCAACAGGCAGCAAAAAACAGAGAGAGAGAGAGAGAGAGAGAGAGAGAGAGAGAGAGAGAGAGAGAGAGAGAGAGAGAGAGAGAGAGAGAGAGAGATGAGAGTAAGATAGAGAGCTATAGATGGAGAAAGAGAGTCATAGAAAGAGGAGGGAGGAGACAACCTGAGACAACACAAACAACGCGCCAACCACTATGCAAACATCTCAACCCCTCTTTTCTCTGGTTCAAAGAAGGGAGGAAGGGGGGGGGGGGAAGCAGGGGAAAAAAGGGTGGAGAAGAAAAAATTATGCCGTGACAGACGCATAAATCAGGAGACAAGCACGGCTGACTGAACTCTGCTGCCGCGCTGCCTCTGTGTGCGTGTGTGCGTGTGGGCCGGAGAGAAAAACAGCCACCGCAACCACTAACCACAGTCACCACGACACATTAGAGGCCCATTAAAACACGATTATACTCCCAGCGCTTACCTCTCAGTCGCAAAAACAAACATGCACGTACGTGCCCTGCGCACGTTTGCAAACGTGCTCTTTGATACATAGTGCTGCCTTGACACATGCACGCGCGCACGCACACAGACACACACAGCCCCTGCACCAACATCTCATAGTTAAAGACACTCCAGATTCAATTAGCAATTGAACAGAAAGACACCTATCAATCAACCCAATAGACACCTCAGAGAGGGATCCATTATACCCCAAATCTAGCACAAAGATTGAAAAACACACACCTGTCTAGTGAACAACACTTTTTTTTTTTTTTTTTTTTTTACAGCAAGGGCAGATACTCAATGAGAGAGAGGGACAGAATATCAAAACACACACAGTTGAGGGACAAAGACGGTAGTATATTGCAGTTAAATCATTTGGAGCTCCCTAAATGAAGAGGGGGGGGGGGGGGGAGAGATTTCCTATTCCTGCCTGGCTGGCAAGTGTGTGTGTACATGGGCAAGCTCGTCTTTGGTTGCGAGAAATAGGGGGGCTAAGTAGGCCTCTTGGGAAGAATCAAAGAGAAAGGGTAGACATGGAAGAGAGAGAGGGAGGGGAAAAGAGAGAGAATGAGAGAGAGGAGAGAGAGAAAGCAAAGGAGAGAAAGAAAGGCCTGACCCTAGAGGGAGTGCAAGCACCAAAGACATGGTAAAAGTGATAGGGGGAAGTACAGGAGGAGGGGAGAGTGAGATTGAACCGACAAGAGACACAGACAGAAACCCACACATACGCAAGATACAAACTCAACAAGCTGTCAAAAACACACAGACACAGGGCAAAAACACTACTACAGCCTTCAACTATTTTAAAGGGGAAGTTGACTATAAAAAGAGATTCAGTTAAGTAACTGAGGTGGAAAAAAACACGCCAATATTTTAGGGATGTGGTAAAAGAAAGAAACATCTACAAATGTTTTAGGTTTCTAGGTTTTAATAAAACAACATTTCCATATTGGAGCATCCCTACATGTCACAAGTCCCAAGCATGGAAAATTAACAAGATGTGAGGTGGCAGAGTTAGTGAGTGATACTGAAGGGAGGAGGCATAGTGGATTGTGTGTTTCTGGGTGTGAGTTTTTGTGGTGGGTTAATGGCAAACTGAGTCACCAAGAGTGGAGACGACAAGATATTGATAGGCTAAGGTGAGATCCAAAAGATAAAAGGGGAATCTCTGTTGACAGTTAGTGAGAAGCGGGGAAAGAGAGAGAGAGAGAGAGAGAGAGAGAGAGAGAGAGAGAGAGAGAGAGAGAGAGAGAGAGAGAGAGAGAGAGAGAGAGCGAGAGCGACAGAGAGAGAGAGAGACAGAGAGAGAGAGAGAGAGACGCAGGGAGATGTTTTCAGTACCTCATAGCCTAGCCGTGCAGCTCTCTGTAGCAGTGTCTCTCCAGCATTCTTGTTCACTATAAGTCTCCGGGCCTCTGGCGGAATGGGTCGGACGACTGGGGACTCTGCAGGGGTCACAAGGGGCAATTCCCCTGGTCCCTCTGCAGGAACAGGCCCAGACCTGGAGGGGTGCATCTGGGGGAGGGGTGGAGAGCACGTGTAGTCAGCCGGATAAGAGGGGGTCTTTCTCTGGAGGTGGGGGTTGACACACTGCTCACTGACCTGGGGGTAGGGGAGAAAGGGTAGAAGGGGTAGGGGAGAAAGGGTAGAAGGGGTAGGGGAGAAAGGGTAGAAGGGGTAGGGGGAAAAGGGGTAGGGGGAGAAGGGGTAGAAGGGGTAGGGGGAAAAGGGGTAGGGGGAGAAAGGGTAGAAGGGGTAGAGGGAGAAGGGGTAGGGGAGAAAGGGTAGATGGGGTAGGGGAGAAAGGGTAGAAGGGGTAGGGGGAAAAGGGGTAGGGGGAGAAAGGGTAGAAGGGGTAGGGGGAAAAGGGGTAGGGGAGAAAGGGTAGAAGGGGTAGGGGAGAAAGGGTAGAAGGGGTAGGGGGAAAAGGGGTAGGGGGAGAAAGGGTAGAAGGGGTAGGGGAGAAAGGGTAGAAGGGGTAGGGGGAAAAGGGGTAGGGGGAGAAAGGTTGGAAGGGGTAGGGGAGAAGGGGTAGGTATGGGGGGAGGTATGGGAGAAGGGGTAGGGGGAGAAGGGGTAGGGGGAGAAGGGGTAGGGGAGAAGGGGTAGGGGTAGGGGAGAAGGGGTAGGGGAGAAGGGGTAGGGGTAGGGGAGAAGGGGTAGGGGAGAAGGGGTAGGGGGTTAGAGACAAACAGATACTTTCAACAATGCACACAAGGCATAGATCTGGGTACTGTATACACCATCTGGCCAAAAGTATGTGGACACCTAACCATCACACCTACCTACACGAGTTTGTAGGAAAAAATAATAATTAAACATCGATCATCAAGGGTGTGTGTGTGTGGCGTGTGCTCTTTCAGTGGAATTGTGTGTCAGAGCAGCTGTCAGGCTACAGGGAGAGAGAAGGGAATCGTGCAAGTGGAAAACAACTAGCCGTTTTGCCCTCATCTGCCCCCTCCACTTCCACCAATCCACCCTCCTCCCGCTCCATTCCCCCCCAGAACCACCCCACTCTTTTTGAACTCTGAAGCTGCACACACAACCTTGTCTGCCACATTCCTCCGTCTGCGTTTGTTTGCGTGTGCGTGTGTGTAATTGAGCGCTCACTGCCGAGTCTCCTGCTCAAAATCTCCAGGGTTTTCTTGTTACGTAACGAGCACACATACACACACGTTGCACTGACCTAGTCAAAATACGCACTCTGTGCCTGGACACCCACACAATCCCTCTCAAACACATATACACATGGGCGCACACACACACACACACACACACACAAACAGAGCCACAAGTAATTGATGTGTGAATGACACACAGGAAGACAGAGAGGTCAGAGCTACTGCAGCTCACTAAACATGACTCTCTCCTCATTTCTCTCCTCTTTGTTGTCACACGCATCTTTCTCGGACTTTCCCCATCGTCCACCCATTTTTCTCTTTACCATTTTATTTCCATGACATCTTTCATTCTTTGTCATGCCAATAAAACTAATTGAAATATAAAAGATACCCAGACATCTCAGGCCTCCGCTCACCTTGTCTTCCGGGACTGGTTTTGTATCCGCTAGGCTGCGGTGGTGGATGGTGCTTTTCACGCATGCCTCTCTCCTCCGGTCACCCTCTTTCTCCACTCTTGGGCCGGTATGCTTGGTTTTGCATGGCCGCTTGCCCTTCGGTTTGTCCCCTTCGCTGTGACGACGAGATTTGAAGGGAGGTGTGTCCGTGGCAGGGGGCTGGAGGGCCACTGGAGAAGGGGGGCACAGAGGCACTCCGGGCCCCCCAGACGGCCCCCTCCTGAGCTCCCCCCTGGGCCCTCGGTCCCTGTCCACAGAAATGGGTCCCTGCGTGGGTGGTCTTTCCTTTGGATGCCGAAGATTCAGAGTGGCTGCTGCAAGCAGTGGGGACGTCATTAAAGAATTCAATTCAATTTTTTAAATGTCCATCCCAATAGGGGTAGGACATTGTCTTTAGACAGAGGCTCAAACATTCAATACAAAACGAAGATAAACAAAAATAATATACGTAATAAAATAGGAGACCTATTAAATGACATTTATCTTAATGTAAAACAAATTGTGGGGGAACGTGTACACACACCCACAGATGACAGAATTTAGGACTCTAGGACAGTTACAATGTACAGGATGTGATGTGAGGGGGGAGGAAACTGTCAATTTAATTGATGATCTTCAACACGTAGAACCCAAGAACATTCCTTCATCACTCTTCCTACACCATAATTACATATCTGTCTATACATCTCACAAACCCTCTCTAACCCTAGTTATATTTCCCTCTGTTCTTTCTCAAACTATCTATTCATTTATCTCCCTCCCTCTGTCTCCATTCAGTCATCTCAATCTCAGAGTGAACACACATGGTTAAGGGAAAGCCCAGGTCTAACAATCTCTATCGCCCTCTTACTCTTGCTCTGACTAGCCTTGAGGGGAAGTAGTCATTGATCACACATGAGTCACAACGCCTGCTCCTTCACTCCAACGGGCTTGCTTTGCACATGCTGTCTCGCGCAAATGTTCACACAAACCCATGTTCTCACACATTCTCGTTCCCCTAAGGTGTCTGTTTCTTTTTCTTTGTTTCTTCTCTCACTTTCTTGTTATCCACAACCCCACCCCAACAAAACCACATACCCTTGCCTCTGCACTGCCACAGAAAGAACTTCTCTCCTACCTCACTTTCCCTCCCACTTGTAAGCCCCTGCTCAAAAACCTAGACAAGTTCTTCTGAGGAAAGGATTTGACATAACACCAGAGGAGATGAGTCTGGTTGGGGCAATAATGAGCACAGAAGACTATCAAATGATACAAGTATGGTTAAGTTCAATGCCTTTAATGGTTGAACACTTCATGTGCACTTTTGCTGTTTATATAGCTACCAGGAAGTCAACCCTACCTTGTTTGTTTTCGGTGTTTGCTATCCTTGCATTAGCCCAGCTTCGATTGATCTCTGCCCTCTGAGTCACTGCTTTCACATCCGGTTCACTGGGCCTTAGCTGATGAGGCCACGCCCTGTCCTCTTTGACCTCTGGTCTGTCCGGAGAGGTGGCGCTGGGCTTGCTGAGGCGAAGTCCCTTCAGCTCAATACACACCTTCAGCTTCTGCACCTCTTCATCGTCCTCTTCGCCAGGCACAGACAGTTTACCAGCATTGACGGCGAGGTCGTCATCTGAGGGGAAGAGTAGTGCTCAGAGGACATGGCCGGCTCTAACACACACACACTACTCAAGTAGTGTTCTAAAGACACATTGTAGAATCACGTGTTGATTATATGAAAAGCCCTGTGTTAGCGTCCCTTACCCTTGAGAAAGTGAGGGGGGGACACACACTAGTGAAATAATTAAGAAAAAATCCCCAGAAATTGGTGATAAGTAACAGAGAGGGGGGAAGGAGGAGAGGTAGAGACTCCGCAGTTCAATAAAAAGAGATGAAAGGGGAAGAAAAGAGCAACTTTGAAGAGGGTCAGTAAGCGCAGTGGCGAAAAAGCAGCACAAAAAGATGATAATAGTCCCTTGCTTTTCTCCCTCTCAGATTCAACACTTTCTCACTCTTTCTTTCCATGCAAAGCTGGATGGGACAGACAAAGAGATGGAGAGAGACAGTAACTAGGATCATGGGGAAATAGAAGAATGAGAGGGAGTTTACAGATGACGGTAAAGAATGAGAATGAGCGGAGGGTGGGTGCAGAGGGGATGAAGAAAGGAAAGGAGGGAGAGGGGGAAAGGACTTCATTTCTCACCACTGCTGGCTTTCAAGTTTGTCTCTGAATGGCTCCCTCTCACTCTCTTCTCCTCTTCTTCTCCTTCTCTCTGAGAGCTGTGTGCACGTTTCCTGGAGGGTAATAACTCCAGGCCAGGGTTCTCCTCAACCCAACGCTCCACTGGTAGTCCACTTTCCCCCCTCCCGCATTGCCTTCCGGGATCGGTCCCGTGCCCCACTCTGGCAGCCACCCTGTGCCCAGTCTGGGGCTCCCTGCTCAGGGAACAGGTTCTGGTGAGCCTTGCTCTGAGCTCCACACCTCTGGAGCACTGGTACTCTGTTACTGCCATAGGATGTCGGGCCACCTGGAGAAAGAGGAAGGAGGAGACAGATAAGATGAGGAAAAAGGGGGAGCAAGGGGTAAAGAAAGAGAGAGGGAAAGGGAGAGAAGCAAAAGCTAGAGAAAAAGGAAGGCCTTTTAACCAAAGGCCCATTTTTATTCTCCATTTAAAAGACAGGCAGTAAAAAGTTGATGGGGTAAAGAGTTTTTAATCAGGGCAAAGCCGAGCCAACAGTCCAACATAAGTGGATGCTCGGTCTCACAGCATAGAGCGTGGAGAGAGGGACACAGCGATAGAGACAGGAGTAGAAAATCCAGTTAGATGAAAACACGCCTCATCCCTCTCCGTCCCCGTCCCCCTCCAGCATGACCCGGCCACACCCTTCCCACACATCGCGTGACCCCCCCCCCCCTCCCCCCCCCCCCCTCCTCCTCCCCGTGCCATAATTGGACTCGCACGTCAGTTCAGTTCCAACATTGCTGGGCTCACAGCCAACATAAGTACCCCCCCTCCCACGCAACCCCTCTGTTTCCATTGCACTCCCTCTTTTACTCGCTAGCCCTCATCCGCTTTCACCTAGCAACTCCGCTTCAGCTTTCTGTCAAAGATCATGCTCACCCAACTCACCCCCCCCCCCCCCCCCCCCCCCCGTCTCATTTCCCTTGCTCCTCAATCTCTTCCCCTCCTTCCTCCTCTTTACACTCACTCACTCACAAAATTACACTCACTCTTGCTCTCGAGTTCTTGCGCTGCTGTGTGTGTGTGTGATGTGTGTGTGTGTTCTTGTATGCTAAACGACCCTGTCCTGCCTCAGCATTCACAACAGTCTGTGCATCATTGCAGCGTGTATTTCTGTTTGTGTGTGCGTGCAGTGTGCGTGTCTTTGTAAGAAGTGTGTCTGGCTTGTGTGTAAGTGCTGGGTTACTCACCCTCCCTCCCTGTATGCCTGGCGGTGTGTTGGCAGCTTTCCAGCTCTCTGTCTCTGCGCTGGCTGTCAGCCAAGTCCCGTCCTGCTGCCGGTGCAGACACACACTCCCCGCCGCCCTCCTTCTCCTTCAGCTCCAGCTCCGAGAACCGCATCATTGCCCGCTATGCATGCACACCCATGCAAACACACACACACACACAAACAGGGAGAAAACAACCATGAAACCCACTCCCGGTCTGCCCTCACCACACACACACACCTCTCTAAGCCTCAATCTGGTCTGAGTAGCTAATACAGAAAGTAAAAAAATACAAATAAATAAAAAGTAAAACGTATCAGAAATCATATTGTCAATGCAGACATATTATAAAATAATAGAAAATATCAAAGCAAAGACATAGACAGAGTAGTTAAATCCACAAGCATCCAGACAGGAGTTAGACTGCTGCAGCAGTGGTGAGGCCATGCGCTCTGGGGCCCTAGACCTGCCCTAGATCTCCCCTTCCTGAAACATGAGCTAGGAAAACACATATAGCTAGCCCTGAGACACAGCAACAGACAGAAAGGGGGGGGGGGTCGAGAGAGTAGAGAAAAAGCTGGAAATGATGGAGATACAGAGTGCAGAGTCAGGAAATTTTTCAAAAAACTGTTGGGAGGGATATAACGAGATAATTCGGGCCTCTTTACACTTGGGGACAACAGACCCTGGTGAACGGTATCTCATGTGAGCCTTTCAACAAAAGTTGAAAAAAATGACTTGCACGTAAAGTTTTTTGCCTAAGTTCTGATAGGTAAAAATGCGTCAAAGCCTCTAAGGACAAAGAACACCAGTCTAGCCAACGGACTAAAATTAAATCAATTTACTGCAAGTCGGATGAGCGGGTGAGGAGAACAGCTTCTTGTAATGAAGAACACACATTGTAATGAATGTAAAAGTGTGTGCAATCCAATGCCTATATGGAATATGAATAGGAAATAGATACAATCATGTAAGGAGGCCCGGGAAGAAATAAATAGTACTGCAGTGTGATGGAGAAGGGAAAGAAGAGGGAAGGAATGAGGCAAAGGAAGCCGGTCTGAGAGGTAGATGTGATAAGAAATGTAAAGAAACTGACCTCCCAGATAGCTGCAGGTTGGGTTATATTACTCGCCTCTCGTGATATGACTTCCATCTAAGCAATTAGAATGGGGGGGGAGGGCTCAATATATCTCTCCATCATATCAGGTACTATTCATGTATGTACGTTTCACTGTCTTTTTTTACATTCTAAATCAGCTGGCCACAATCCCACTAAGCAAAACACACATGGTCAACATAAAAACAGAGGAACAGTTAAATTAAGACAACAAAGTTACCAAACTCTTTAGTTCTGAATTTGAGTCTTTTCTGTTAATTGTGTCATGTCAATTGTGTTAAGTGAATTAGATAATGATTCAACTTTAACCATGATTTGAAAACTTCAAATTCAACTTTACGCAGAAACAGAGCACTTGATAGCTTTGTGTCCCAGCTCCGTACAGCCAGGCATGACAAACACACACCAGTTTTTCAGGGTAGCTTTTAAAACGTATCAGAAGACATATATGCAACTTGTTAACACACTTGAGTCTCATTCCCAAACATGCACATTTGACCAATGCTGACTATTAAGCAGCTGAGATAGTGACCTGAAATAAATATCCTATATGGCTAAGAGGAAGTGTTTGTGAGTGTGTACGTGTGTGTGGATGCATGTCTGTAGAAGTGGACTAAGCCTATCAGTGTACAGCCCTGTTTGGAATTGTGTTCATTATTTAGGCATGTGGACGAGCCAGGCACTGTAAGGGACAGGGGGGGGGGGGGGGGGGGGGGGGGGGGGGGAGTTGTGACTGTGGAGGGCACCGGTGTCAGGCCAGCATGTGGTTAGGAGGGTAGGGGACTGAGGGAGTTGGAGCAGGGGTGGGGGCTGGTTTAGAACCATGCGGTTGAGCATAGCCTGGGGCAGGGTGTACCGCGAAGCTACAAGCTTAGTTGTGCTCTCTGTTTTAGTGGATGTGCCCCTCCCTCCCCCCCCACACACGCACACACAGGGTTTAGCCTTAGCTACTCACACGCACGCACGGAAACAACCTTTACACTGCAGCCTAATCACAACTGAGACTGAGACGGTAGGCTGGGTTAACCTTTGAACTAACCCTCTAGCCAAACAGTTTCAGTTGCCATTTAACAAGCCCTCAGATGCTACAGTGAGCCCATATGCATGAGAGTCTTGGCCTTTGAAATACAGCTAGTGTGTGTGTATGGTTGAGGCCATAGAAGAAGAGTATGAAGAGTTAAACAACTGTTTCCCCCCCAAAATGGATTAAGTTCTCCATTATTTGGAGTTAGACAACATTTTAGGAATAAATAACAGCACTGGGTTGCTTTCGACACAAACTCTCAGGTAATATGTTTCACAGTTGTCATCCCATCTCCCCCTTCTACACCACAGGCATAGTTTTGTTATCTCACCTGTAGGGCGCGCTGTTCACGGCTCAACTTGCTGGAGTCAGCGTACAGCTCAGTGGTCACACATTTGATGCGGTCGCCAACGTAGCCCGAAGAATTAGCAATCCGTTTTGCCAGGCTGGACCTCCGTGAAGCTTTACACGATTCATGACCACCATCCTCCTCATCCCCCTCTCCATGGGACTCTTCCAGGTCAACCATGCTGTCTTCTCGCTCACTCCCTATCTCACTCTCTCGGTCCCTCTCCACATGAACCTCCCTTCCCAGGTCTGGGCTGCGCAGACTGTCATGGGGTGGCTCTCGTCTGTCCCTCTCCTCTCTGGAAGTCCTCTCTCCAGAGGTCCTGGCACAGCGCAGGGTGCTCTGGTCCTGCTCCACCATGTCTGCAGGGTCTGGGCTCGGGCCATGGTCCTCAGGGTTCTCTCCTGGCTTGCTCATCCTAACAGGGCTGCCCTTAGGTGGGGTAGAGACCATGCCAGGGCAGCCTGTGTCCTGGGGTGCCCTGGGTCTGCCACATGGGGTGGTCTCTTGATGCCTGTCTGGGGGGTTGGGTTTTTGGCTGATGCTGAGATGACGATTATCATGCTGATGATGCTGGTGTTTTGATTCACGATCTGCCTCCCTCCCGTTTTGGTTATCGTGACAACATTCCTTTTTGCTGCCCCTGCTCTGTTGGACGGGTGGTGGCAGAGGTGGTGTGTGTTTGTTGGAGGACGGGTGACATTCTCCATCTGTGTCAGAGTGAACCAGGTCAATACACACTATTCTTTCCGTGTAGGAGGGTTGCTTGGTCTGACTTCCACCCTGCTCGCTTGCCTCCCTCTCAGGCTTGGGCAGACTCCCATCTCCTGTCCGTTCTTGGGGATTGCCGTTTGGGTGAGGGTGCATCAGAGGGTGGACCATTTCCTGGGAGTTGTAGGTGAGATACTCTCCAGCTGCATGGCTAGCTGCCGGTGGTAGACTGTGATGGTAAGGTAGGGAATGTTTGGGGGGTGCTAGGTGGGCAGGATACAGGCTGTTGCCCCCCAGCAGTACAGGGTGGGGGTAAACTGGGCCCTTACCCGGCATTGTATGGGGTAGGGGGTGAAGGGACATGCCGTCTGGGACGGGGTAGGGCAGGTACCTGTTGGCGTACGCTAGGCTAGGGGGCAGATAGGCCTCACCCTGTGGCAAGTACAGGTGGCTAGGGGTGTGTCCATTCTCCATACATTGGCGTTTAAAGGACGATACCTCTTGAGACGGCGGCTCAGGTCTCTTTGCTGCTTTAGAAATCTTCTCCTGGATCTCTTTGTGATTAGTGAACACCGAAGAGCTCTCTGATTGGCCTGGGCTATGTTTCAGCCAATCACCATTAGGCTTGGGGGACAAGGGGATAGAGGTTGCCAGAGAGGGGTTGATGGACTCTCCTAACCTGGAATTAGGAGAACAGTGAGGCTGGGGCTGGACTTTCTCCAGGGCCTTATGTTTGATAACAGAGGAGGATGAGGAGGAGGAGGTCTGGGGTAGGGGCTGCGTCTGGTCTGGGCTGGGTCTGGGGGACTGGGGCAAAGCTAGGTGGTGTGCGTGGGTGGAGCTGGGGGTTGGGGTGGGCACCACCCATGAGGAGCGTAAAGTGCTGATCATCTCTGGTCTCTCAGAGGCCTTGGAGGAAGTGCTACTGACAGTGGGGTTGAAGTGGGTTTCCTTTTGATGCTCCCGGCTGGGAGGCAGGCTGTATCGCCCCCCTGCTCCCCCCCTAGCCATGGCTAGAGCATCGAGCTTTGCGGGGTAGCCATTGGGGTTCAGGCCATACTCCAACATTCTGCCAGACAAGTCCAGAGGCTTCTCGGGGGGGTCTTTGGTAGACGGAGTTGGATGGACCGGCCACTCTGTGGAGGGTTTGGGGGGGGAATGACTAGGTCTCTTCTCACAGCCCCCAACCCGCAGCTCCATGCCCCCATCTCTCTGCCTTGGTTTGTGGGAACTGGGACGGGCAGGAGAGGGGTTCTCTGGAGCCACACTGCTCATGTAGAAGGCGTGAGGCATGGACTGTGTGCTGGATGAGGAAGAGTTTAGTTTGCCTGTTCTGGGACCCAGCCTTTGTAAGTCTGAGGTGTCAATTAGAGGAGGAGGAGGCTGGGGGAGGCGTGAGGAGGCCCGGGGGGAGGAGTCTATGGGAAGACCACTGATACTACTGCTATTACAGCCGCTGGTGGTTGGGGGGGGTTTACTGGAGGGAGGTCTGCAGGTTTTACCACTCCTACTGGTGGGTCTCTCCCGTTCCCTCTCCCTCTCTCTGTCCCTGTCCCTCTCCATCTCTATGTCCCTATCTTTCTCTCTGTCCCTCTCTCTGTCTGTGGGAGTCTGGTGGTGTTTGGGGGGAGGAGGAACTTGAAGGAGCTGCTGACCATACGGTGAGCTCTCGTGGTGGATGCGAGGTCCCACACCCAGCCCTTTTTCCTGGCAATGCACCAAAGAACTGGGGGCCACAGACACAGCGGGGATCCTCACGGGAGGAGCCACCAGCGAGGAAGAGAGGGGTGACGGGGGGTACGGGGGCATGAAGTACAGTCTCTCGGCAGCGGAGGTGGCTACGGTGGGGTTGATGTTGCCTCCTTGGGCCGCACATAGGGACTGGTAGGCCATGTGCTGGGGAAAGTAAGTACTTGGCTGGGATAGCAGGGAGGCCTTGTACATATTGAGGGCAGCGTACTTGGAGTCCATGAAGGGGTACATCCCTGCTTCTGGGTAGGGGCTGAGCCAGGGCAGATGGATGAAGCTAGCCCCAGTGGCAGCACCCCCCAGCCCCAGCTCTGACGACTTCCCAACCCCCATTCTCCGGTCCAACCCCAGGCCCTCAGACCCAGGCAGCAGGAGGGGCTTGTGGAGGCCTGGAGGAGGGCTCTTATACAGGCCCAGATACCCATTGGAAGCCTTGCGGTTGTCAAGGCCGAGATCGGACTTGTAGAGATCCGTGAAGCCGTCACGCCCGTAGCCTAACGGGAGGACAACGGGGTTGTCGCGGCTTTTCTCCGCCGACACAGCCCGAATCCCTGGGTAGACCACGCCGCCGTGGAGGCGGAGCCCATCACGCATAAGAGCACTGCGGTCCAGCCCCATGGCGGCCAGGGGCGTCAGTCTGGCGTCCACCTACAGAGTGGATGAATAAAGTCTTAGAAGCCTCATTGCAAATGTCATCAACCATGAATACCTGCAGACAGGAGGACAAAACTAACACTTGTACACAGGGCTGCAAGTGGAGAAAACCCCTTTGACAACGGCATGTCAAATTTATCCTCCAACCCGACATAAAAAAGACAGTGGTCACAATGAAGCACGAGTCGCCAATGGCTAGTAATTATTTTTTATTTTTTTACCCTGCAGATTTTTACATGGAATGCATGAACAATGCAACTAGAGGGGGGGGGGGGGTACTTTATATTTCTAAATTATTATTTATGGTTGCATATAGGTTTAATCTGCCATTTATTATCAAATGGCTTTCTCTTGCCACCTGACTTCAGCCACCTCTCTAGTGCTGACAATGGTTCATAGGCCTGAAGCTCTGGGCTTTCTGTGGAAACAAGGATCAGGTCTGAAGGGCGCGAGGATGGGAGACTGCTGCGGACATCTGATTTTATTCTCTTACGGACACTGAAGCCTCTTTCGCAGTTGGCAGAGATGATTAATAGAACAAAACGAATCTGAACAAGGAACATGACTCTAGTTTTCCGTAATAACAAAAACAATTATCAAAAGTTTTCTGCCCAGACTGGAATTGACTGCTTTTTGACAGTGCATCATAGAATTAAACCTATTATTTGCCTCTAACTCAATTACGGGCAAGGGAAATTAGACAATTTACTATCCATTGGCTAACTAAAGATAAATTGTTGTCGCCTTTGGTCACATATACGAGTGATTTACTCTCATTAGTGCAATTTCATTATCCCCACTGTTACCCGTTATCCTTCTTCCTACAAAAACATCTTCACACGACACTTTCTATTAATGTATTCTCAGCTTGAGATTCCTTCAATCTACCAATTGGAAAGACAAGTATGATTATAATCTCTCGAACTCCTGAATCATCACATGCTAAATATCATCATAAAAAAAAACACTTGAACCCCATTATACCAGAAGAACAATATCTGAACAGCCCGTAATAAACCTTCAATGCATCAACCGACAACCATTTTGTATGAGGGATTATCAGCATCACTCCCATTGTAAATCCCTTCGAGAATCACAGACCACCTGCACTACATTCCACTGCTTACTTATAGATCCTGTAGTAGACCCTGGGAGAAGGAGGACGTACCATGCTCTGAGTGATGTCGTTCCTCTCAAATACAGGTTCCTCTCAGTCTCGGCATTAACATCACGAACAGGTACCCTGATGACAAAGATTTCATTATGAGGGGGAAAAACTGATCTCTAAAAATTAAATAAAGAACCCTGAAGTTACAACCACTGTTTGAATAGTGTACGAGGACTTGGGAGATCCCCAGGGTGGGTGGTTGTTGAGGTGGTGGGTAACACTAAACCTCTAAGACACCTGATACGTTTTTTTTTCTTCAAGCTCCATAAAAGCACATTTAAATCAACTCATCTAATTTAATATCCTTTCAAATACATCCCTATTTAGCATTTCATGACCCACAAGCAACTCAGGATTTACAAGTGATTCATGTGTGCAATACACTCACACCTATACAGACTCATACACACAATCAGAAATGGCATAACAGGGTGTTGGCTTAGTGCTAGTTGTGTTCCATACTTGGGTTAATTAGAGCCCTAGAGGAGTGGGACTTTAAAAACACCAGCAGGCCTTCATCTGCACACGACACAGCCTCCTCCGCCCTTCAGCCTGGGGAGAATGAAGAGACAAAAAATAAGACAAATGAGAAGAGGGAGAGCACCATAGCAAGGCACACAGTACAAAGAGAGACAGGAGAGGAGGCAACTACTCTGCCAGACATTTATTATTGCCCTCCTTCCACACTCATCCTCACAAAAACAGCTGGTCCATCTCAAATACTCTCATTAAGTCATGGGTGAGCCATTGGCCACTGACCGGGTAAGCAATATAGGTTGAGGAATGGGTGGAACCCTGACTGTAACAGCTTTCAAACTCAAACTGGGAATATTCACAGGTCTCAATTGGCCACTGCATGAAGCAAGTGAAAATGAACAACAGAGTATCACAAAATAGCTTCCTTAATTTCATATGGTTTCACACCTTAATTCTATCATTTAGTTACATCCAAGCAGCCCTATACTTTGTGCTAAGACTACAACGTGGTAGGCCTACATGGGCCCCCCTCTCAAGCTCTCCCCCTTCCACAGGTCCCACTCCCGCCCACCCACACGTGAGGGGAGACGCTGCACTCATATTCTCCTACACTTGTCCATCATCCTGACACCCATACTTAACCCATGTAGAAAAGCTAACGCGGATATTCACACTGGGGAAGGAAATTAGTGGAGGGTATTGGGGAGTAGAGGTGGTAAATTCGGAGATTAGTGAGTCAGTCAAGGCTTTGCAAAGGTGGTTCTATTACATCACTTTGTTAAGTCAGACGGCCTCACACTGCAGCCACTGGCATGTCCCTTTTATTAGCGTAACCTCAAGCCTATTAATCACTCTCACGCAGCCTCCCTATTTCCCAGGGGCTTGGCCTGCCTGAACATCATACGTACATATGCAATAGAACTGAACACCGTGTCTGTAAGTGCTTCTTTTTGGGACATTTGAATGTTGTGTAAAAGCCTGAAAATGTCGACATGGCGCACCATCCAAGGCCACACAATAAAAACAAAAGGCGCCAGTGTGTGTGTGTGTGTGTGTGTGTGTGTGTGTGTGTGTGTGTGTGTGTGTCTGTGTGTGTGTGGGGGGGGGGGGGGGGTTAGTATGCTAGCGCAACGGGAGGAAAAGGCAGAGCATGTTGACGCCCATCTCCGCTGCTAAGAATAGTTTGTGCAACAAACAACTCCTGACGGCCATCCAATCCATCACACAGGCCACGCAGGCTGGCGGGGTGTCCAGAGAAGTGGCCGGTCAGGTTTTTAAAAACAGAGCACTGAAGCAGAGCCCGCTTTGCACCATTAAACTCAAAACCACCGGATGTTTTTAGGAAGCCTCGTAACCCAAAGTCCAGTAATTGCGTGGGGGTTAAGTGTGTGTGAAGAGAGGGGGAGGGCATTCAAAAAGAAGGAGAAGAAAATGCGTCCCCTTCCAGATGGACTCTGCTTCCTTCCTAACCTACTATCACAATTTGAACTCCTGACCCGTCAGATCTGGGGGAACAAACAGCGGCCTCTGATCATAACCTCCATAGCCCATTTCAGATTTTTGCTCTGTTCCATCTGGAATGCTGTGAGTGTGTGTATGTGTGTGAGAGTGTGTGAGAGAAAGTGTGTGACAGGGGATGAAAAGCACAAGATCTAGTGAAAGTGAGAGAAGGATATGACTGGTCATGGTCAAATAATATGTAGCCTATAGTCTAAGTTACAACACTAAACAGAACACAAAGATGTAACTACTCTCACTGCAGTTCGGCCTTGTGCATACCAGTAAGAGAAGACGGTGATAACCAGGCTCAGGGTTCCACAAGCTACAGCCGGACGCCCTTTGTCTCTGGCCCTCTGCCAGCTCACTCTGGAGCGCAGAAATTCAAGCCACGGCAACAACAAAAAATCTGTGTGACGCAGGATAATCTCTGCAGCAATGGGGGTGGGGGATGTACAAGGATTAATGCACACACTACGCAACAATGTGTGTGTACATGTACCTAAACCTCGTCTGACTGAAGTCTGCAAATTTGGCCTTGACACGGGTATGGACTACAACTGTGACATCTTCCTTTGTCTTTAGACTACCAAACTGAGTGGATTTGATAGACATGCCCCCAGGGCGTAGAATGGGTGATTGCTCTGGTGAACTGTAGCAATTTGCTTTGCTCCAGTGGCACCGTAAATGCTGCGATCCCTGACACAGTGAAGCCCCTCTATGTGTGGATCACCTAGCGACCACTTCCGCCTCATACTTTCTACAATATGATAGCTAAGCTCAAGTCAACTTTATGCAAATGAGCATGGCGTGAAACCGCACGTAACACACATGCAAGACAAGATCTGGTCCAATCAGCACACTGGTGGGTGCAACTCGGGAGAGCTATGGGCGTGGCCTTGCTTTTAAATCTTTTTGATCCAAATCTAACAATGAGGCCAAGTGTGATCTCGTAGAATTGAAAGGCACACACATGCAGATCTATTCTGTGCTTTTCAAATTTGGGTTTCGAAGATACAAATCTGTATTTCTCGCTTAGAAGTTTTGCACTTGCAAATCTTTTCTAATCTAATTTACTTTGATACAGAAAGACAAATGTGCTGTACGTTTAATAATTGGAACCAGAAATGTGATGCTTCAATTATACATACGAGGCAGTAGTTATCTAACTATAGCTAGCTATGTAGCATTGATATTTAGGAACATTTGACAAAATAAAGGAATGAAATTTAAGGCTGTCCGTGGATTGGCCCGTTAAGCAATGGTTCTCAGGAGCCCCTAAAGCGCACTGCTACCTTAGCATTTGCAGCCAAATACAGGCACTACACTAGTTTTGCTAATTTGTAAAAATGTCAATGCAGGCGTCCTTAGTGATAACAACACTATTAATATATTTTATAAAAAAGATTTTACTTTGCCTGCAATCTTCAACTCAAGAGCCATTTTAGGCTGAATGTAAAAACACCCCTTAAAACTGTGATCATTGTAGTAAACAATCAATCTGAACTTCCTTATTAAAAGTGATGAGCTGAAACTGTGACTAATGTGTAGGCCTAGGCTAAATGTCTATATTGCGGACACTGTATCCATTGTCATGGGGCAGAAGGAGAAAGTCCCAGTGGAGAAGGGGTGGCTGTTGGTTGAGAAAGCCATGACCTGACGACGAGAAAAAGAAACAAATGGACAGTGGTTTGCAGCTGTCACATTATTTGCAATCAGTGAAACAGGGCCTTACGCCTTGCCTGCCCGCCACACAGCCGTATGCAAGTGTGTGTATGTGAAACAATCCCTCAGACAGCAGGAGGCCAACAACAGAGATGTTATGTGGTCTGTGATGTCTCTAGAGCCTGGCGACGGCTGCTGAACTGGGCCTGTTCATCGCGTGCCAAATCAGGACTAAATGGCCCTTTATGTACCATTAGCTGGTTGTAGAGATGGAGATGAGCATAAAAGCCCCCATGTAACAAACATCAAATTCCATTTAAAATAGGCCATATCAACTCCATGACCGAATATAGACTGGTGGCAGGCTATTTGACTCTGCCTTGCTAAATAGAGGGCAGCGTAGAGGGCTAACCCTAAACCTAACCCCTACCATTGTTTTAGAGGGGTGGCCCGCCAGGTCTCTCTAACTGCCTTGCGGGGCCAGTCACGTGACTTTCATTGAAAATAAATGGAATTAATTTAGGTGTACCGCCCCCCCCTGGAAAAAAAAACGTAGGAGCAATACTGCAGGGCATTGCATTGGCACTGGATGGTTCATATTATAACCCTGGTAACTAATGCATCGTCTTGGGCCTGTCAAATTTCAAAGACCCACTTGTGTCCAGTGCTGAGTGACAGGTTGAAGGAGCATACGACTGTCTAAGATTCCATTTGTTGCATTATGTTAATTGTTTTGAGAGAATATATCTGGACTTTTCGGTTACAGGAGACTGCACCCCACCCCTCCGCTACAACCACAAACCGCTCAGGTGATGTATGAAGCAGTGTCAGTAAGGTTTTGTCTGCTGTCTAGGGTGGTAGAACAGTAAAACAAATGAGGCTGCTTGATCAAGACTGGGCCTGCAAAGACAAGAGAGAACGAAGTAGCGATGTCATTCTCACTCTGATCAAATTCTAATCTGAAGTAACATGATTGACATGCATGGGCCTGTATGCTATTGTGATTCCTGGGTGAAAATAGCCCCTCTCCTATCGGTCTGAAGCACCATGCGCAATCTTATTTGAAAGACTGAAATAAATGAACCAACTTTATTCAATAATGGATACAGCTCTTGTGAACTGAGAACAGTCAAAGAGTCTCAGTGGTTTCCTCTCTGTGCGAGACTCATCTTCTGGCGGGGGGCCATGACACGTCTCTCTGCAAGGAAGTGATCCGTGTGCTCCAACCTCAGCGGAACAAAAAGCTTTGTGAGGCGGAGAGGGAAAAAAAAGGCTCTCCCGTTTCAGCGTAAGGTCTCGGGAGACCCGAACGAAGCGCAGCTTCAATCAAGCTGTGACGTCTCCTCCGGGAGCTGTGCAGCACGTCGAAACCCAATCTCTCCAGGCTCTGTAGGGCGCTCGCTTTTGTTCACACACGCACCTCGCATGGGCAGCCAAGAACTCCACAGTGTTGAGATTGTGGTTTTACTCACCCGACGACAACAGAGAAACGCCGCCGCCACCACCACCACCAAGGAATTGTTTCCTAAACCCAATGGGAGCAATTAGCAAATGACCAAAAGTCTACTGCAATTGTAGCCTGTAGTTATGCAGATTAAAATTAAATTTAAAGCAGTATTGTCCGTGCATCCATTTGTAGTATACCTCGTTTCAAACACGTTGGAGGATCTCAAAACGTGGTTACATTTATGCTTGGTCAAAGCAGATTATGACAACATCTTTAGGTATAGGCCCATTGATCTCAGAAGATTACAACGCAACCAAACTCTGGTTAATGGGTTGAAAATGGAGGTGGTGGGATTGCCCCTTCAGCGCAGCAGATTATCATGTCTCAATCACCCCACAGAGAGCCACACAGAGTTTGTCACACTGGCAAGACCCATTAAAGACAGGATAATACCCCAGGCAGCAGACTGACATTGCCATGGACACAATTCAAGGAGGGGTTTTCTCCCCCACTGCTCAAGTTTTTTTTATGTGACAGATCCAGAATCAGCAGCCCTATATTTAAACTTTAAACCAAGAAATGTGTCAACACTGGTGCACTTTCTTGCCTTTTAATAGATAAGCAAAATCGAGACCAGAATCGAATGCATCCGTTTATGACTTGAGGTATATTGTATGGCAAAGTGTAGTCATGAACTCATGTAGTAGGCCTAATGCATATCCTAATTAACAAGGCAATGTCTACATACATCTAGTTAATGGCATGCATGAATATGTGGCTATAGATTTTCCCCAATATAGCCTACAGTTACAGATTTATCGATCAAAACTGGCCGTTAAATATTTGCCTTTTACAGCCTGTTGGTAAGTTCTTATCTTACATGGCAAATATTTGGCTTTAAATAGTTAGGCTTGGACCAAATTGCCGATGATATAAACATCGATTGCGTGCGTTTCCCAATTAGCGCTTTATCAGTGGCTCGCAGATTCTCTAACCTTTATTTAACCAGGATACAGCACTGGTCCAGAAAAGAAAGCTTGTTCTGTATCTGCGTGGGCAATTTCAACATAGGACACAAACCCTCCAAAAAGGGGAAATATGACGGGAGTATCTATAGCCAACCAGGATACACATTACGTATGCAGTCCGTGAGATGTAGGATATCCTATGCTAGATTTTATCAGACAAAACCCGGACTGAAAGACATGGTGAAGGATGGAACTGTTTTAGTACATACTCTGTACGAACAGTGATGCGACATTCAGATTAAATTTCACATTTGGGCCCTCAGAGACAGATCCACCTCCCACTGACGCTCTACAGACATGAGGTAAACAAATCAGCCAACGCATGCGGGGCTCACATAAACCCTAAACGCACAAAAACGCGCACGCACACACGCGCACACAAAAACAAACAAACGGGGGCGCGGGGGTTCCTCGAACTGTGTTGAGCCGTGTGCGAACAGAATCAGTTCAGGGCGAGGCTGGTTCCGTAACCTTGTTTAGCGCAGACACGAAATTCGCACGCCTACAATATGTTAATGTAAACCATATTGCCCATCTCTGTAAAACAAACATGACCGCATTTCCCAAAAATATTGTAGAGAAATTAGGACTTCAACCATAACTAATTTGATCGCTTTTCATCCATTTACTGACCAGGTGGCATGTCGTCACTTCTAACTCGTCCACTTGACAGGGCGGCCTTGGTCACCAAGCTCAGAGCCGAATAATTAAAGCCATGTTATTTATCAACCGCATGCCACTGCCCCGCCGAAACGCACAAAGACCACCCTATGAGCTATTCTGGACCCTGCCCGATTCTTTTCGCTTGTCTTGCACACTTTAAGCGGACCCCACCAAACGCGTGGTGGAATTTGAAATGACTATTTCCACGATCGGAATGGAAACTATTTCGTTTAGAAGAAAAGTCAATAGGTTGCAGTTGTGATACCAACAATAGGCATAATGTCCTCTTAACTGATGGGACTGGGCTACGGGGTGAGCCATAGCTTATGATAGTATAACAAAACTAAAGGAAAACTGCTTTATGCACCCATTTGTCTTACCTGGATATTTGAGTCTATTTCCAACCGTCGGCTGAAAGCTGTTCACGCCTGGTTCCTGTTTTTCCAAGTTCTTAACTGTTCCAAGCAACAATCCGTGTTTAGGCTACGCGATATCCGTAGGCAGTGGGCTACAGACTTCTCCTTAAATAAAAAACATTCCAAATAAAATGAGTCTCGTTCCCGGTATAATGACTTGCCATGACACACATCAGATATCTTCAGTTATTATTCCTTCAATCTCCCTTGACGGTGCAGTTTCAAATGAGCACAAATGTCACCAGGTCGGCATGGCAAAAGAAAATCCCTTTAGATACAAACCTTTATTGGGTAAAACCGTCAAATGAACCATAATAACTACAATTCCCATGGGTTGGTATCTTCGTTGTCAGATTGAGCTTAAAGATACAGGTGGTGAGGTCCGCGTATACTCAAAAAAAATATTCAGGTCTCCCGTACTTCGCAGCAGCGCCATGTTGGGTTTCATCGGAGCACGCCGTTACAAAAGGCTTTATCTAGGCTCGTATTTCCATGTCCATTTTCTCGAGACAATTCTTGTGTTGAGAGAATGTTCAGTAATGTTTTGTTTTCCGTGTTATATCCGCCGAAAACTAGACAGCTCTGTTTTGAGACGAGGACGCCGGGAGCTTGAGGGAGTGCGAAACGGGATGATGAGTGTGAAAGCTTGCCGTGAACCGATCGACTGTCTACTCCAACTCGCGCAGTCTCTACCCAGAAGGCCAGTCGGGGAACCGCAATTACCGTCACACGCGCGCGCGAACGTAGTCCACACACAGACACATAGCTGCTGCTGCTGCACGCACGCACACGCACGCACACACACACACACACACACACACACACACACACACACATTCAGCGGGAATAAAAATATATTTCGATCTGAAAATTTAAGGTAGATCGGAGTTTGATGACAAGAGTGAATATGGTGCTGAATGGTTGTGCTAAAAATCATGAGGCTTTAGTCGTCAACTCAGAACTGACCGGTATTCATTTGCTCAGATTATTCAATTAGTGTTGATATAGCTTAGCCTACATGGAAAGTAATAATGACGTTACTATTAATTAAAGAGAGAGAGAGAGAGAGAGAGAGAGAGAGAGAGAGAGAGAGAGAGAGAGAGAGAGAGAGAGAGAGAGAGAGAGACTGGTGGGCTGGGGATTCCATTGGTCTGACGTCTGGGACACATCTTCTAGACTGCCATGTCAATTGTAGAAGAAGCAGGCGAGGGACATCCACAGGTGTGAGGGTGAGACAGTGGGAGTGAGAGTGGGGAACAGTAAATGAAAGGAAGTAGCGGGCAGAGGAAGGTCTGCCATGTGCAGCTGTTGGGAATACGAGTTAAAGAAGCTGCGCCAGGCGCATATTGCACATCCTCCTCCTCGGAGATCACACCGTGATTCACACGCCAACACACGCACACTACATACAATATTCAAAGGCAAACTCTTTATTTGGGGTGAGTGTGACTGCCCTCAACTTAGGTGCCAGGTTTTGAACAGTTCATATAAAAGACACGTGCGAGGACGGCTAAAAAGAAGTGAAAAGGGAGGAGGTGTCCAGATTAGGCTTCTGAAAGAAAACGATTTTAGTGATTTACCAAATGAGTCAGAATTCATACTGCCATGGAGATGTCTGCAAGATCTGCTAAAACAAAACAAGAGAAGTCTATAGTTTAATAACTTTGCCCTTCATTGTTTCTGTAGTCCCTGCAAGTGTAATTTTTGCAGTATAATTGTATTCTGCTGTGTCTACCTGTAATGTCTGTTTAAATAGTGTGTGTGTGTGTTCTAGTGTCTACAGTATGTAGTGTCTATGGGCCTAAAGCTGTAGTGTAATTATTTAAGTCAGTAGTCTGAACCTGTATGAAGAGGAGCTGATAGTGACATCATTGTGGTTGGGTCTCAAGGTTAAAGGTCACATACATGAACACTTCCCCAGATGGATACAAGAGGCCCTTTAAGACAATCCCCATGGATTTTCTCTCTGTCCATCTTTCTGTCTCTTTCACTCTGTTTCTCTTTGGCCCCCTCCAGGTCAGTGGCCTATGCAGTTACTGACTAACCGACCAAGACAAGAGTCTGAATTGGACACAAAGTTGCACCCAACAGTTTACTGTCTTGGACTGAACAAAGGGTGGCATCTGGTTCACACACATGTAAGCACACAAATATGCATACACGCATCTTTAAGATTTTGTGTGAACTTTGTGACACATAACACAGTCTGTCTTTGAGAAAGCTTACCATGAATGTTATCAAACTGTGTGTGTAACAGCAAAGTATGAGTGTTGATGAAAGTAAAGGTTTTCCTTGTCTATTTGCTATTGTGGTTCTTGGTGTGTGATGCACGTGTGAGAGTATACGTTTGTTCGTGCACAAGAGTTTGTTTGCGTGTGTGTGAAAACCAAAACAACCAGAACACACACACATACACCGGAGTAGGAACAGCGCTTTGGGAGGTCACAGTTCTCCTGCCATCTGCTCTAGCAATCAGACACTGTAACGAGGACTGATACTCACACACATACATGCAAACACACACTACTGGAACACACTCAGACAGTAACAATACACACTAAGCAAACATTCCCCCCCAACATACACTTTGCTCGCAATAATTCATTGCCAAAAAACAAACAAGCAGTGTCCCACACATACCCACACTGTCTCATTCTCAAGCCACACACACACACACACACACACACACACACACACACACACGCTCCTCAGACTCGGGTTGCAGGAAGCTCTTTGCACGCAGCTCAGTCTGCAGCAGCCGGTACTAATCAGCGCAATCCACCTGCAGATCGTTATGAATCGCTTACCGTCACACGCAGACAAGCCGCACGCACGCACGCACGCACACATACGAGATTGATCATATAACACGGGGTAAGAACTATTTTTCTTCAGGGTGTAAAACTACACATCGTCAGAAAAATCCAGCAAATCTAGAAGATGCGCATAGACCTACAACAAAAGCACAACAGTCCACGATCACGCATGTTTCACCCCACCACCACCCCTTTGAGGGCTAAGCGGTTCCCCACGGCGCGCCACGCTGCGCTAGCTCGGCCTCAACGGGGATAATTACAGACCAGCGCGGCAGGGCGGGCCTGGCTTGGTGCCAAGACTGCTCAGTGATACAGGAGAGTGGGAAGAGAAAGCCAGGGCCGGACGGTTGGCTTTACAATAAAACGATATCCTAAATTCTGTCAAATTAATACCAATAATTCCTCTATCCACTACTACATTTTATCAGACCAATTGGCACCTGCACCAGGCCACCACGCAAACAGAATCTCGGGGAATCCAAAAAAAAAGGGATAAAAAAAATCTTAAAATAAACCTATAAAACCACAGAAGCCTGTGTACCGGCGAAAGCAGTCTGTAATCCTCATTCTCTTCCCCTCCTCTCTCTCTCCTCTTCCCCTCCTCTCTCTCTCCTCTTCCCCTCCCTCTCGGCGCTGTCGAGTTCCGCTCATAAGCTCGCCACCCACCCACACACCCTCCCTTCCACTTCCCCTCCCCTTCCCCCACTGGCGTAGCTCTTGAGCCCCGTAGGGCTGACTGCAGACACACACACGGGTTTACGCACACACATAGATCATAAACACATCGGCGTACTGAATGACCGTCGGTGTTCCACGTCTGCTTCTCGCATGCCACTGCGATTTGCTGCGACAGGCTGGATATTGAAAAAATATATAAAGAGCAAGAGAGATGAACGCGTTAGGGTGGTGAAAGCACACACACACACACACACACAACTAGTTAGCCTATAAACTTGGCCCATACACTGCCACTGATAAACATTAGGTAGGCTTACACCACACAGACCTGTCACCTGACTGCATGGTCTCATTCAACTATTTATCCACACTTCATTTGGGCCGGAGACGTGAGATTGGTGAACAATCCACCCGTTGTCAATTTTTCAGATTGACTAGTTTTCATGCAGTCACTCGGATTTCAGGGTTTAAAATGGTAAAGAGGCGGAAGGGACTTTGCGTTGTGAGGGACTAAACCGAAAAACCTGCCTGGGTTGCACCCGTACGTAGTAGGCTACACAAAGGGTTGTCGGACACTGTTGAGACATATATCGGAAAGGGAGTGGGGGAGTCTAGCAGTGGCATAGGCCTACGTCTTCAAAATGCTACATATCCTAAGCCTACCATATGGGTTTAACTCCATGAGACATGCTTATGCTTCAAATCTAAACAACTGGAAACTAAGAAATGTTGTAATCTATGGTAAATTTGAAACAATTCATAAATTGATGAATTGGGCTATTTTGCCACTTTTTGTAACGTAGATCTTGTAGGCCTGACGCTACTCACGCTTTTAAGCAACTGTCGAAATTACCATAAAGTTGAGGCAGAGGAGCAGATTTTATCAAGCATGGGCTGCCTTGTGATGTTGGTTTCTTTCTAGGCTACTTCAGTCATATGTTTTTCTGTCGCCCTACCCCCTCTCTATTTCTCTCTCTCCCTCGTTGAGTCTTTGTGCGTCACCGCTAGGTCATGGCCGAAGTCCAACATCGGCTCCGGTTTCTCCCCGAATCCCTGTGTAGCAAACGACGCCTATGCTCTCGCTCTCTCTCCCTATAGCCTACTTTCTCTTTTTTTTCTCCGCTCTTCCGCTGACACGTTCTCTATTCCACCCCCTTGTTCTCCCTCATGAGATCTGCAAAATTATTTGGTGGTGGAGCGAGCCGGGCTAATAATGGGCAGTGCGCGTGTCGACATACCAGTGGCTGCAAGTGTAAATTGTATCCAATTACAGCGGAAGGTAGGGAAATCCATTCTCACGGTGCAAAATGCGTAACACTTTACCATTTGAAATAAATCATGGGCAGAGCTGGGGGGGGGGGGGGGGGGGGGGGGGGGGGGGGGGGGGGGGGGGGGGGGGGGGGGGGGGTTCCGTGGTTGGTGTAGATTTCTGAAGCATGCAGGTAGCGTTTTAAAATCATCACACCAAAATGCCAGAAGTTTGATCGTGTGTCTGTTGCTCGATTATCTCATGAGCCAGGCACTGTATAAAGTTGAAATATTGTAGGTGTATATCTCAGGACCCAAGAACGTGCAGTGAAGCATGTGAAATAGTTTGGACACGTCCAAAGTCTTTTGCAACCATTGTGTATGATTAATTTGTTGTTTTTATTGTAATATGTTTTGAACACTGGATGGTGTATGAGTGTAGGAGAGCTTCCTAGGTGACCTCACCTGGGCATAGTGGAGGTGATTGGGGACCGGAAGGAGCACATCATTTTTTTGACCGTGTTGCCAAGCACACAGTTTTTTGTATTTTGTTATTAGTAGAATGAACCACCACAAAGTCAATTTGAGGTGATATAAAAGGCGTAGCTTTTGAAAGGGCAAGGCAGGCCACTGTGTATTCTGTTCCATTTAAACATTACAAGTTTGACAAACTTTCAATTCAAACTTCAAGAATGTTTCAACTCCATTGAAAGTCAATTAAGTATAATGAAGAGGATTTTATAAGATTATAATTGTGGTTAACTGCTTTGCCATAGTCAGCAAGGAGTAAGCTTGTTTTGAGAGAAACAAAAGGGTAAGGGTAGGCTGTCGATGGGATCAGATGGAGGCCTTTAGAGCCTCCAGCCCCACGAACAGGTATTGCCTTGGCGCTTTCTGAGGGGGTTTTAACCTGAACATGGCAGCCAGGAAGCGTTTAACCAACAAGTGGCTGAACAGATAAGCGAAACCTTAATGAGAAACCGAGACCTATCCCACGCACAGAGAGAAAACCATAGATGGCATTGCACGTTGTCCCGGGACACAAACAGGTCCACCACTCCCAGGTCCAAGTGTAAGCGTGGAGCAAGTTTTAAGTAACCAAACAAAGTTCCAATCCTTGATTGGTAGTCTCCTAGCCAGCGTTGAAATTCTGTCAAAGATCTTGGGGGCAGGAAACACCAATGGCACAGGACTCCAAAAGTTCTCTGCTATCCAAGTCTTATAAAGAAGTGTGTTCAAACAACACCTTAAAAAGTGGTTTACAATGTGAGTTGTGTGGCTGTATTTGACAAGAACTTGGTTTCAAATGAGTGCATTGGTCAGAAACTATGCACAGTATTATTTCAAAAGGGCTGATTGGTTTGTGTAATGTCTTCCTTTTGCAGGTACTTTAATCCAAAGTGTTAATACAATATGTATGTGTGTTCCAAACAGCAGGAACTATACCCATAGGGTTCTAAAAATGATCATTCCAGTCACAAAGTCAGCATACAAAATAAATATAGGATATACACACAAATATATATACAATATTCATGTCATAAATAGTCAAACAAACAAACACAATTCTGTGAAATGGAAGCAATACCTGTATAAAAAATGGTATGAAAACAATAGAGAAAGTTAGAAAAGTTGTAGCAAAAACAGTTATACTTTATAACGGGACAAAAGTCCAGACTTCAAAGATCCAAAGCAATCCTGGAACTTTCTCACTAGTAGCTCTCAGTCTTCTGGTTTCCTCCATCTTCCTACTCTAATTTCCCCTCTTTAAAACCCTCAACCACTACTGGCTACACCTCTGCTCAGATACCTGGTTGGCTTCTTGACAGAGACACATGTCTGAAGTTGCCTTGCCACCTCCACTCCTCCTCTCTTCCCCCTCCTCCACTCTTTCCTCCTCAACTCAAAGGGGTCGGTGTAAACTGTCTCCCCTTGCTTTCCTTACTCAGCACACATGCTGTGTACAGAACATCAGTTCAGGATGTCTCTTCTAGGCAGTGATGCTTCACACTCAGTCATATACTGGGCTGCATTTTCAGAGCTACGGTTCAGTTAACCCCCATTTTACATCCCAATGTTTTTTCAGAGCACAATTCAGCAGGGAAGGGAAGGAAGGGGGAAAAGGAGAGAGCCGGCTTCTTGAAAGTTTTGAGATGCAGCCGGTACATGTGGGAAGCTTTTGAAATATCTTTACATTATCAACCACTGCTTTCTTGACCTTCCTCTTTAACACTGAGAGATAGACTGCCAAGCAGGAAAGCAGTATTTCAGGTAGCTGCAGTTTTTGGGGGAGGGTTGGGTGTAGGGGCGTGCCAATGTGTAGCTTTACAATATCAGATAAATAGAACCATAATAAAAGCTGGCAGCTCATGTCCTGCTTGTCTTGGCCCGAAACCCATGCTTCTGTTTAACACACGCCCTGGATCTCTATTTTTTACACTTGGTCTGCTCCCCCACACCCCTCTCTCTCTCTTGACCCCATTTCCTCTCTTTCCTCCCCTCCCTCGGTGCTCAGGGTCCTCTGTCTTTAAGAGTCATATCGGGAGAAAAGAAGAGCACGTTGGCGTCTTCATCATCGCCGTCTTCGCTGAAGTCTTCCAGCTCTGTCTGGGTGTACCGGACCATCCCCGGGTGGTACTCCCCAATACTCGTCCTGTCACACAGACGAGACTGGAGCGCCAGCTGTAAACACACACACACACACAAGCATAGTAACTCAAGGAGGTACAACCAAAATAATACCATGAAGCTCGAAGAATCAGAAGTGTAAACACATGGAAAGCATAGCTAAACTGCACACTGACTGCGGTACCACAGGCTACAGTGCCAAAAATGCTGATCAATATCAGAGATTGATAGAGGGCATCAAAAACAATGCATGACTGAAGGACAGAGTTCAAATGAAAGTAGGCGTAGACTTAAGATCTCTCAGTATGACGGCTTAGTTTGTTTACACTGAACCTAAAGAAGGCGGAATGATGCCTCCCCGTGTGTGATTTTAGATAGCATGCCGGCGTTTAGGAATCCGAGGCATGACGTCAGCATTGCAGTCTAATGAGTGTAGTCCCCACCATGCCGGCTGTCCCTTTTAAACAGACGTTGGCTCTGTGACTACCTCCGCTGCCAGCTTAATGCCGGTACAACAACGACCCCCCCCATTCCGTGTTCATACCTTTTATACAGAACTGTGAGGCGGCATAAAGGGACAACACTGCTGCCGTGAACAGGTCGTAAAAGACAGACAGGCTACAGACAGAGGAAGAGACTAAAATATAGGAGCAAATAGAGAGAACGGAGTTAGGTACAAAAGGGAGGAGAGAAAGAAACAGAGAAAAGAACGAAAAGAATTGCAAAGAATGTGCCAGCTATTAATGATAAAGAAGAACAGACAGAGAATGAGGTAGACAGCAAAGGAGTCAAGGCACCTCTTAGAGAAGACCGAGAGAATAACAGAAGGAAAAAGCCTGGAAAAGGAAAAGAGCGCTGTGAAAGACAGAGAGCGGAGGAGATTTCATAACAGAGGGGGAGGGAATAAAACAGAGAGAGAGAGAGAGAGAGAGAGAGAGAGAGAGAGAGAGAGAGAGAGAGAGAGAGAGAGAGAGAGAGAGAGAGAGAGAGAGAGAGAGAAAGAGAGAGAGAGAAGAGAGGGACGAGTGTGAAAATACAGATTCACTGCGGAGAGGGGAGAATGTTTTGACGCCGTTACCCCCACCCCCGCTCTCGTCTCCCCCTGCCAATCTCGCACCTGATGTGTGTGGGCTGCTGGGATTCGCATGCCATGATGAATAACAACCGCCTGTTAGTCTTGATAGAACACGCACGCTTGCCTACAAGCACGCATGCACCCACATACACACACACACACACCACTAACTCCCTCTCAGACAGTCACATAAATATATTTTTATATCTCCCTCTCACTAAAATATGTGCACAAACACACAAACCGAAAGTGTGGTCATGTACTTCCGAACTCAGTTCTCAGCGCTCCCTTCCCATTACCCGTGACATTAGTCTGTTTTCCTTTCTTCATCAGTAACTCGTAAGCTAAAAATCCCTACAGGAGCGGAGAGGACGTGTGTAGAAGAGGTGTGTACAAGAGAAAGTGGAAGGGGAGAAGTGTGTATAGGAGAGTAGGGTAAGGGAGATGAGCAGAGGAGAGAATGGAAGGGAGAGGTGTGTAGAGGAACGAGAGAAGAGTGGTGTCTTTACCTGAATTCCTGTGGGGGTGAGCAGGCTCCAGGTGTCTCTGTCCAGACCGAAGACAAAGGCATTGGCCAGGCCGTGGAGGGGGGCAAAGAGTACGTGAAGCAGAGTGAGAGGGAAGAGCGGCTCCTGGGGATACACCGCATTGTGGAGCCTGAAGAGGGAGGCAGTGAGAGATGAGATGTAAGAGAGAGGGAGGGGATGATGGGGGGTGACACATGGACAAATATAGATACATTTTCACATTGAGAGTGCGGGGGATGAAACAAACAGAAACAAAAACAAGAACACAAACATGTGCAAACATTATGTTATACAAAACAAGGCTTGGTGGTATGGCCTTAAACGTATATCACGGTATCATTCGAAGGAATCTTAAAATTTCCATTCCATTTGTTTCAATAGAATGCAATGCGCACCGCTGCGCCTAATTGTTGTACGAGTTTCATTTGTCAAATTTTTGCCGAATTGCCTTTGAAAAAGAGCTAAGACCAACCAATTCTTATATGTTTACTGTATGGGTTAGGGTTAGACAGGTCAGTTACAACTTCACATTCTCTCTGTAGAGCGAACACCATAGGAAACCTACTCGAACCTGACTTTTGTGGTCATCGTGTGATGGCAAAGTCTGTATCACTGCTCTTTGTAGCATTGGTGTCACTATGGCGGGCTGAATTTTGTTGTTCCACAACATCCGCAGCCTCTTGGAGGACCAGCGATACAGATTGTGATTGCCGGCCTTTACGGACTCGGTCTGCAAAGGCGTAAAATTCTGCAAACCAATAATGAAAAAAACCACGTCAGATGTCCCACCCTCAACAGGCGCAACTGCAACAAAACCTCAACTCAAAGATTATCAGGGCTCTCAATTCGCATTTCAACAAGTTCACACGCGACACCTTGTATTTCTTACTATGAGAAGGGATAACTTTAGCCTGGCTCTGCCCTCCTACGTACTTCCGCTCAATTTGGATTTTGCTTCTATACTAGGTCTGGTAGTTTGACTATGAAGTCGGTTTTCAGAAAAAAAAAATGTGTAGGTCCAATCAGCGAACAGAGGGAGTGGCTGAGAACGATGACGTTAATGTTGTGCGCTAGTTTGAGTAGTTCAGTATTGGCAGCGGAGAAAGATGCGAGCGAAGCTATTCTGCGGTTGTGGCAATGCTGCCGAATATCCATAAGTTAAAGCCGGAGCAAGAACATTCCTTGCAGAGTTTTGTTGGTGGCCATGATGTTGTGGCCCTCCTCCCCACGGAGTTCGGGAAAAGTTTGATTTTCCAGCTACGACAGTTAGCTCCGTTACAGTGGTGGTGAAGGAGTTGGCTAAGGCGAACGCTTGCGATTGGTTATGGCAGATCAGAGTGGTTCTGGGGAGATCCAATAGCTTTAAACTTCAACAGAGGACCCCCCTTCAAGGAAGTTAACGCTTGTCAATGGAGTGATCCCAGACTCTCTATACAAATGAAATGTACGAGGGTCTGGTTAGGACCAGGCTAGGATAACTTGTCCGGCTATATACAATTAATGGATGAGGCGCAGGCATACGGAGGGAAGTTTTCTGCCAAGTTGATATCTGTCATGAGTTATACAGACTCGAGACAGCTCAAGACCACCCCCCCTCCACCCAGACAGTAAATTATTTTGAAGCTCACCATTTAGTGACCATTTGAATTGAATTATTTTCAGATGGCAAACGGCTCAAACATAATATTGTAGGGCTGGACTGAGCAAATTTCTTTGCGCCATTGCTGTGCATGACTGTTGCTATGAGAGATGTCGAGATGTCAATCAAAACTTTATCAGCCACGCCTACACAGTCACCATTCATTATTTTAATCCAAGTTTCTTGGGGCTTTTAAAAGGTTGTGTGAAACGTACGTTGATACATTTCTGGCTGCCATGCCAACAGCACACGGCACTTCACAAGGACAAGAGGAAGACAGAGCTCGACTCCTTCTTCTCTTCTACCCTTTCCAACCGTCACTTAGCTGTCAGATGTGTGGCCTTTCTGTCTCTACTTCCTTCACAATTTCTCTTACGTTTTCACTTAATCTCTCTCACACCTCTCACTCTGCATCCCCTTTTTATATTTCTCTAACATTTTAGTATAAAAAATATTTTTAAGGACATTTTTACTCAAACTATGGGGCCAGGGTTTCAAAGTCTAAAATTAGAAGTTCGTATTGGATATTTGGCTCACTTTAGGCATACATAAATCACATTTGTGGTGCACTTCACGTGTGGCCGTGAAACCTTTTTGATGTAATTGATGAAGATGTATAGCTCAGTGGATCAACAAGTTGAGCCACTGGGGTGCTAACCTGACTTACCAGATGGTTTGTTACACATAACCAACTGGGAAATTGTCCTTGGAAACAGTTTGGAAAGGGCATGTTCAAAAATATATGTCAGGGGATTGGATGACCCAACTATCACTGTCTATCACCCGCTAACTTGAACCACATTCGTAGCTACCAGTAATTCCTGTTCGGATGCTGATTGGTCCGGTCTGGCCATGAGCCATGAGTATCACAGTTTTTCAAACACCATGAATAACTTCGATGCACAATAAACCAAGGGCCTCATTTATAAAACTCTGCAGAGGATTTATAAAAAATTGGCATGCAGACAAAATACAGAAAGTGCTTACACATGGTGCTTCAGACACGAGTTGTCTATAGCACCATGGTCCTGAAGGAATGTTGTTCCAGGACAGAGATTCCTTCCTTTATTAGCTATAGTTTTGTAGAGTGTTCATAGATTTGTTTAACTGCAGTGTGATCGATTACCAGCTTAATGGAAGCTACGTGGGTAGCTACATTACACGCTAACACTGATCTCATGTTTGATGTTATCAAGAATCAAAATAGGCTGTTATGTTATTAGAAAATTATTCTTGATTTTAATTTGGAATGTAACGCGACTTCCTCCATTGTTGATGTTGTGCTTGCTTCAGGGAAAGATGAGATGTACATTGTGTCGTATGACCTGGCTCCTTGCTGGCTTTCTAGCCCGAGGAAAATCGAACCGTTTCTAAGAAGGCTCGGCAGTTGAGCCAACTCCGAACAGGCCCTAGCACCAGGTCTGAACTAGCACCCGGTTCACGCTGGTGGAAAACATGCATATATATGCACATGCACGTGCATATATTCATTTCACTTCCCATCGAAGGTGAAATAAATCAGGAGTCCCCCCAGCAACACACACACGCTTGACACACACACACAGCTTGCCTGATCTGCAGAGCTCTTTTACATGCAGTTTGGCGACTCCCTTGACACACACGTATGCACAAAAGCATCTCTACACCCATACACACCACACTCACGTAAACCTAACATACAATGACAAATTCACACCGTCAACAGCTTTGCCCAAGGCATTCAGAGACATAGGCACAGCAAGGAAAAGAAGAAACCAAGAGAAGAATGTGTGCGTGCCTGTGTGGGGTCATCAATAAGTCAGGAAATGTGGCGTAGGTGATGAGGAGGGTGCACGACGCGGTAAATGTTGTAGAGAACTGGTCACTGACATGGGGATTTTCAAATGTCAAGGTCAATACATGTTTCATGGTAATTACAAGGAGGAATGTGTAGGGGGTACAGCTAAAGAGGTAAGTGCAGGAGATAGGGATGTTGTATGAGTTTAGGTACTTGGGGCTATAGATAGATGCCAGGCTTACATGGAGGAAGCATATAGAGTGGCTGGAGGTTAAGTGCTCCACTGGTGTTGAACCTCTTTCAAGCAGTGGTGGGATGTGAACGGGAAGCAGAATACACATGACCCATTAGGTCAGCAATCGACTATGGATGCTTTGTGTATGGGTCGGCAGCTAAGATGGTGCTGCAGCGACTGGATAGAATACGGGCGAGAGCACTTAGGCTGTGCGCTGGGGCAATAAGGACTACACAGTTGAAACATTGCCAGAGGATGCAATGGAGATACTGCTGGACCCAGGGAGGAAGCAGACGGTGCTGGTCTAATGGGCCAGGCTGAAGGAGAGTGGTGGGGAGGGGACCTTGCAGTGGTAGTTATTGAGGATCGTTTGGGTTTGAGGAGAGAAACAGAGTTGGGGTGAGGGCTTTTGGATGGGTGATTGGGGGAGGTGGTGGAGTTAGGGCTGGAGAATAGGTTGGTAGGGCAGGTGGCTACACGGCAGTTTCCTCTGCTGATGGTGGACTTAGGAATGATTGACAGGAGGAGGGAGTGGGAAGGAGAGGAGGAGCTAAGGCGAGGTGTGGGTGAGTATGTTGAGGGGATGTTTTACTTAATGTGGAATTTGGTGTATGCATTACAGTGAGGCTGAATGATGACGTTGCAGTTTACGCCACAGAGATGGCGGCCATAATTGTGGGGCTGAGGTGGGTTGAAGAGGTGCAAGGATTTCAGATTTGGCTACTGCGCGTAGAATTAAGACAGGTAGGCCAAACTGGGGAGATCTGTTGTTCGAGTTGATAGCAATGTTGATGGCCTTGAAGAGAGTAGAGGAGGTTTAGCAGTTAAGCTGGGTTCCCACTCACACAGGTGTGGAGGGGAATGGCAGGTGAAAGAGGACAGGGCAATGGAGAGGGTGGATGTGAAGATGGCGTTTGCAAAGGGGTGGGGTCAAGTTATTGAAGTGTTACGCTTTCGGATAATGAATAGATAATAAGGAAAAGACAGAAGCAGCCGAATTAATTCCAAAGTGGATATATTGTCTGCACATATTCTGCCAAATTCAGCAAAGTTGATTGGACGGCGCTTCACTACAGATGGACAGCAATGACCCAAAACATACTGCAAAAGATTTTAAGACAAAGAAGTGGAATATTCTGCAATGGCCGAGTCAATCACCTCATCTCAACCTGATCGAGTATGCATCAAGTCAAAACTTAAGGCAGAAAGACCAACGACTTAAGACAGCTGCAGTAAAGGCTTGGCAAAGCATCACAAAGGAAGAAACCCAATGTTTGGTGATGTCCATGGGTTCCAGACTTAAAGCAATCATTGCTTGCAAAGTATTACAAAATAACATTTTATTTATTATTATGTAAATGCAATAACATTTAAGGCCCTTGAATTAGGGGACTGTGCATACAAATGGTTGCAATTCCAAAATGTTTCATAAATTTAAGGGGTTGAACAAAAATGTAAGCTGAACATCTGCATTTCAATTGCATCTCGGTTTTTCATTTAAAATCCAGTGTGGTAGCTAGCGTACTGAGACAAAATTATGAAAATGGTGTCACTGTCCAAATATTTCTAGACTGTATATATAACTGTATGTGCGACTGAGTGAGTGACTGATCGAGTGAGTGTTTGTGGTGGGGGTTATTTCTGGTTACTTCTTTTTTTCTTGCCACCGCCAGAAACACAATCGGCATCCAGGAAATGAGAGCTGGCAGCCAGCAATCAACTACTTGCCACTCTCTCATACACACACACACACATTACACTGCCGCACCTCGTACTGCCAAGCAACACGAACCATGGCAACGGAACAGCTGCAATTAGAGGCAAAGAGCTTTTCCTCTCACCTGGGGGAGAGAAATGAAAAGGAGGATCTATAAAAAATGGAGACAGAGAATGGGATAAGAGAGCAGAGTGTGGTGGCATAGAGAAAGATAAAGGTGTGTATAATGAAGGAAAAAAGGGATAGCAAGACAGGGAAGTGGATAGAAAAATCAATTAGTGTCAAAGAAACAGGTAGAGAGAAAAAAGAACAAGCCTGGAAAACAAAGAGGGAAAACATGATAAAGACATGAGACTGCGTTAGAGAGAAGCTACTGGTGGAGAGACCAAAGTGTCAGCCAGGGAGAAAGCGTGAGAGAGAGCCGGAGAAAGAATGAATGAGAGATGGAGGGAAATGGTTTGAATAACAGTGACAAAGCAGAGGAAAGCCAATCGGAAGAAGCAGAGGGAAGCAAAGAGTTAGAATAACAGACACAGAGAGAGGTCTCAGGACTGAGAAAGAAAACTGCATCACAGAAATGAAAGGCAAGGATGAACAATAAAATAAGAACATTTTATGAAACCTTTTTCACACCTAGTATTACTCTAAAAAGGAAGTTTCGGAATCTGTGGGGAAAATATGGCAGTTTATCTGCTAATGCAAGCAGAGTTTTTGAGGCATTCTCTCCCCCTCTGTGGCTCGTGGTTTGGGGATACGAGAGAAACAGTTCAACCTGACTATTCACCTGTGCCGTTTGGTCTGTGTGTATAAGCGGGTACTGTATGAGAGAGGGAGAAAGCGATACAGAAGATAGAAGGTAGATAGAAGGTAGAGAAAGAAAGTGGATGATGTCTGTGTGTGCAGGGTTCTGATACATTAGTGTGGCTAATGAAAGATGAATGAGTTGAGAGAGTGTAGCTGCAGGCAGCGCCTGGTTGGTGTGTGTGTGGGCAGTAGAGCACAGCGACACATTACCACACACATACCCACACATGCATGCACACACACACAAGCACACAGTGGCAAAGGTTTGCTCCCCAGAAATGTTTGTGAGCCTGTCTTGTATGATAAGCACTCAGGCAACCTTATGCATCACTCTCTCATTCACCTGAATGACACCATTTCTCACTATCCACTTCTAAGTATCCAATCCCCAACCGTTCTCCTTCCACCCCCTACCTCTCCCTTTTGAATCCCTCCCTTTTTCATTGTCTCGCTGGTGCAGTCTTTTGCCAGACAGTAACCAACCGGATCTCAGATACACAGAAGGAGCAAATGTGCAGTTATCACTAGAAGTAATGAACTGCCGAGTTCTGCTTTTGGTGCCTTTAGGTCAAGCAAAAGAGAAGTCGGTCAAGGTGAAGCTTGAAGAGGAGCGTGTTGGGAGCACGGCTCAAAGACTGTGGGGATGGAGAGGTGCATGGTTGAACAGGGAGGTCAGTCCATCTCTGGGGAGCGTGGAAGGAGAACAAGGAGTGGGAGTGCGAGGTCCCTTCTTGCTCTGCCCAGGAATTGCGAGATGACCCGATGTTGCAGCGCAAAGCCCCCGAGTCGGTACATCCAACTGGGTAAGGTGCTGGAGGTATGTGGGGCATGTCCTGTTGGCCGCGGCATAAGCAAGTGTCAGGGATTTGTGCCTGATCCCTGTAGCGATCAGCAGCCAGTGGAGCGATCGCGGCATGGGAGCTGTGTGTGAGCACTTGGCTAGCTTAAAGATTAGGTGGGCAACAGCTTTCTGGATGATCCGCAGAGTGCGTATGGCACGCCGGTAGGCCAGCGAGAAGGGAGTAACTAAGACGAAGAGTACTGTGGCCTGGTAGAAGAGCTGTGTGGAGGACGCCGAAACAGACAGATCCTCTTTCTGAGAGACTACCGGTAGGTCTGCATCCTGCGAGCCCATGTGTTTCTTGAAATCCAGTCTGACATCGAGGATGATGCCTGGGTTTCTTGCCAAGCAAGAGACTGCCACAGAGATGCCGTCAATAGTGATGGAGGGCTCTTGTGCCAGACAGAATCTGCCAGGGATGAAGAGTAGCTCCCTCATCGGGATTCAGTTCCAGCTGATGTAAGGACATCCAAAAGGGGATGTCAGCCAGACGAGCCAAAATTGTTTCGTTGACTCGGGGAGGGTGGACAGGAGCGTCGTCAGTGTAGAAGTGGTAAGAGAAGTAATGTGATCTAACGACCAAAGCAAGAGTTTCGGTATAGATGGACATGAGTTCCAGCACAGATCCCTGTGGGCCCAACCCATAGCAAGGTTCCTTTAAGATTGAAAGGACCTGAACCAGGAGAGAGTCATTCCAGCAATGCCCATTTCACCCAGCGTGGAGATGAGAAGGTGGTGCCTGACCGCGTCATCCACAAAACAGGCTGCAGAGCGTTGGAGGAGGACCCGCGCAGATGAGAGGTCTGAGGGTCTAGAGCCTCCGACTGAGAGCCCCCGACACCACCTGTAAAGGAATGTCTGTCGATTGTCTGGTTTTGAAGCCAGACTGGTGAGAGTCTAGCAGGTTGTTCCTGGTTAGGAAGGGTAGCTGGTATACTTCACCTGGGTCACATCAGTTCGCACTCTTCTCCCTGCTCTCTCCCTGCTCTCTCTCTCTCTCTCTAACCCTAACATACTTACAGAGAAGCACAGCTCGCTCACAAACACACACACACACACACAGAGTTGTACACACAGGGGATTATTAACAGCTACAATTACTAGTGGAATATAACCCAAACAAAGACACATGCTGTTTCCTGGAACACAACACCAATCAAGCCTCTGAGCCAGAACAGCGCATACACACACACAGGCTACACACACACACACACAGGCTACACACAAACAACACAATGTGAGCGTGTGGAGGTAATCTTTTATTGATTGACTGCACGGGACCGACTTCGCATGTTGGGTGTGTGTATGCATGTGTCCTTGCATGTGTGAGCTTCATTATGCCTTCGTAAGGCTGCTTGTGTATGTGTGTCCATGTGCTTTAGTGTGAGTGATTGTGTCCGTGCGTGCATGTGTGTGTGTGTGTGTGCAGATGATAGAACAGCCTTGAGTGATTCCCTGGAGTGTGAGGCAGCATTTACGGCCCTCTCGGCGCAGCCAGAGTGGTGAATATTTAAAGATGTGCCGGGGAGAGCTGTAAGAGACGTGTGTACGCGTGTCAGGTCTGTGTGTGTTCTGCCTTTGTATGTGTGAAACATGTCACGCAGCCTATGTGGCAGGTGTGTTTCTACACCGCGTGCGTGTCTGGCTGCTGTGTGTTTTTATGCGTGTCGTGCATCCAGTGTTTGTGTGTTTAGCCTCTACGCGCGTGTGTGTGTGTACTGTATATAGGCCAGGCTTGTAAATGAGGATGAATAGCAGAGAGCAGTCGTGCTCAGCGAGGGATGGTGACTGGAAGGCCTCTCCATTTCTAGTTACAAAGACAACACTGTCCCCAGCAACAATCAGTAGGACTCACATGCAGACACAAACAAGAACCGCACACAGGATATAACAACTCATACAGGCACACACATTAATAGCTTTGTGTGCGCGTCCTACACAGTATCTAGTCACACACGTGCACACATTTACTGTCAATGATGCACTTTTTAGAAACAGTGAGGTAAATCACTGTGCTAAAGTAAACTCCAAATTTTATTTAACAAGACACACACACACAGTTGCAAATACTTTGCAGGAGACTGGATAACTGCAGTGGGGGGAAAGAGAAAAAGCAGCTGCCAATGTGATAAAGAGAGGGAGAGTAAGAGAGAGGAGAGAAAGAAAGAATTGTGGAAAGAGAAGGAAAGAGAGATTGTGTGAGAGGTGGGGTGCGGATGTGGAGAGAGAAAGAAAGAGAGAGGGATATAGAATGCAGAGCACGAGAAAGAAGAGTTAATGTATCCCCCCTCCCTCATGCTGTCTCTCGTCCTCCCTCCCCCCTCCCTACTTCGTTTTCTTTGAGGGATGAATAATAACTGCAGCTCGGAGATTTCCTCCCTCGTTTTTCCGAGTGAAGAAAGGAGATGGGGAAGGTCTGCGTGCCCAAGGCACACTTGCCCACACACACACACACACACACACCTGTGCACGCAGCCACATTTATATGCGTATGCAGACACACACACTGTAGGCTAGCCTGAAGCAGGAAATGTAGACCTACCTGGAAAATGGTGTGTGTGTGAGGGGGGGAGGGGGGGTTGGTTGGGGGGGAGGGGGGGGGGGGGGTTAATCACACGATTAATCAAAGACTAAGCAAAGCTTGCTGATATGAGACACACACACAACACATGACAAAACTGAGTGCGAAATACACACTGACGCCCACAATATAAAACACAAATGACATGGAAAAAGGTGTGGTATCGCTAAAATATATTTTGACAAACATGTATATAACATAGGAAATGGGAGGGGGAGACAGGGTTGGATGGAAAGAGGGGAGACGTATTACAGATTAGTAGAGGGTGAAAGATTACAAGGAAGGGGGGGATAAACTACAATGATAGGATGAAAAACAGAGAGGGAGAGAGAGACAAAGACAGAGAGAAAGAGAGAGAGAGAGAGGGATGGGGGAGAGAGAGAGAGATGGGGGAGAGAGAGAGAGAGAGAGGGTTGGATGGAAAGAGGGGAGACGTATTACAGATTAGTAGAGGGTGAAAGATTACAAGGGAGGGGGGGGGATAAACTACAATGATAGGATGAAAAACAGAGAGGGAGAGAGAGACAAAGACAGAGAGAAAGAGAGAGAGAGAGAGAGAGAGGGATGGGGGAGAGAGAGAGAGAGATGGGGGAGAGAGAGAGAGAGAGAGAGAGAGAGAGAGAGAGAGAGAGAGAGAGAGAGAGAGAGAGAGAGAGAGAGAGAGAGAGAGAGAGAGAGAGAGAGAGAGGGGTGGGAGGGAGGGAGGACAGGAGAGATGGAAAGAGTCAGAGAGAGTCAGAGTGTAAGACAGTGCCGTCACCATCAGCACAACATGTATTCCACTTCAACACCCATGCAGAAGAATCAACCAAAAGGACGCTTGTTAAAGCTAATAACAGATGTAGAAATACATCTGTTACAGCGCCTTCCATCTTTGCACTCATCACCTCACTAACAATCTCTCAAAAGAGAGAGAGAGAGGCTTTAGCCGCTGCCCCGGGCCGTCTCTCTAAACCCTGTTTAGGAGGCTTTGGAGCTCAGAGAAAAATAATCTCCCACTCAGACACACACACACGTAAACACTCCATAGACACACATGGCCTAGACGCACACATGCTAACACATAACTGTGCGCACACACACCCATGCCTTATACAAACCCCACACTATCTTGACACCCACAGGCATAGCGTACTAGGCGAACAAACACACACACCAGATCAGCGGAGCTCCGGTATAGTAGTATACAGCTGCATCGCAATTACACACTCTGGCACTCCGGAGGGCGCAAGGGAGGATAGGAGGAGAGAGAGGGGTGGGGGGGGAGGGGCGGAGCTTTCCCCTTCCCTCCTAAGTGGAGCAGAAAGAGAGGTACGGAGCCAACGCATTAATAGCTGGGGAAATACATCCAGCCAGCGCAGTGAATGAGGGAGAAGGAGGAGAATCAGTAGGTGTAGGACCGTTTTTTTGCTTCCTTTCTGAAGGAAAATCAGAGGGTGTGTAACAGTGTGAGAGAAAGAGAGAGCATGCGAGTGAGAGCCTTTATCCACGGAAGAAGTGGAGGGAGAGGAAAAATTGACAGGAAGGCAAGGGAATGGAGGACAAGAGAAAGGACAGCAAAGACAAAGACACACAGGAGCAAGAGAGAGAGAGGGGGAGAAAAAAAAAGAGGAGATCAGAAGGAAGAAAGAGGGGAGACATGCAGCGCAGGATGCATTTTGTCATCTTCATCGGCTGACAGCAGGAGAGCAGGGGGAAGGAGGGAGGGAGAGAGGCAGAGGGGAGGGCAGGAAGGGGGGGATGGGCGGTGTTCAGCCAAGCCTTTGAGAGACGGTGACCCCGTAATTGACCCGCGTCTCCGCGTACATCTCCGTGGCGACAAGCAGAGCCGCCGCAGCTAATCACTTAGTAACCCTGACCTGTCAATCATAGTCTCCAGGGAGCGTTTGGGGGGAAGGGGGGTGTATAGAGAAAGCAATAGAAGGAGGGACAGTATAGGAGGAAGGGAGAGAGGGGTGGGAAGTAGGGAGGGATAGTAAAAATGTTCAGGTGTTATCATTTATCTGCCTCCATGCCCCCTTTCCTTCCCTACCCAGACGGGTTTTAAAGACCTAGTAAACCTTACACACGAGGCACAACAAACACACACACACAAACTGTACAAACACACAGAGACACACTAAGATGCAAACAGAAGTGTTACCTGTTGATGAGGGGGAACAGAGATACCAGAAGATACACGGAAGGGTACCACTTCAAATGCTTTGTCTCCTTAGCCAAGGACACCTGAATGGAAAAAGAGGCGGGAATAATCACTTACTAATAATGGGAGTTAGTGCGCACGCACGCACACAAGCAGGCAGGCACACGTACAGCGTTGTCGCACATGGGAGAGGACCGTTATCCATTTCCCGCAAGTGGAATAGACAGAGCGCGGGCCGGAATTGATTTCCTCTCTGTTCAAGTGTTTTTTCCCCCTCCTTTCCCTGAAAAGGGTTGCGGAGCCAGCGCCTGTGATTTCACAGCGCGGAAACACATACACGCATACCCGCATGCTCTAAAAACCTTAACCACGACTCCCCCCCCCCCCCCCCCCCCAGCCACAATATGGAAATTAATTAGTCACAAGGAAAGCATGGGGGTTGCTTGCCACGGCACCGGAGTTTAAACAATTCAAATGAAAACCACAAGAGTGAGTCCACATGGGGTTTTATCTTGGCGCACGTGTAGTTTTGTGCTGTGGATAACCTATAGTTTACATAATCTTTTAATTAATTATGCAATTATGAAGATCCATATTTTTATTTTTATTTTATTATATCGGCCAATTGTTCAAAACCTGTCTGAAGAATGAGTTTGACCACTGCTTCTCTGGTCGTTGGGAAGACACAGTGGAGAGGGGGGGGATGCAAAAGTGGGGAGAATAGAGATGAAAGGGGAGGGTTGAAGAAATGAGGCTCAAGGTTTTCATCACGGTCCTCTCGTGTCAGAGGCCTCGTGCTCCTTGGCAGCGGGGGGTAATGAAACGGCAATTATGCACGGCAGGTTCCGCGTCCTTTTGTTAATGACGCACATTAGCGACGGTAATCAGCGTTACTGCTTTCTAGCCGAGAGCCCGGTTTGTGAGCGACTCATCGGGGCTTGAATGCACACAGACTAACGCAGTGGTATGTGGCCATGATACTTGTGCCTGTGGTCTAACGGTCGATGCCTTCCAGACAAAGACTAAAATAACGTCTGTCTGTTCAAGATAACGACATCATTAATGAATAGCATATCCTATGTGCACACCCACACACACACAGCAAAGCTTCTGCTGAAAGGCAACCAAACATGCATGTGAACATTCAGAACGAGCCCCATACTGTTTACTGACGTCAGACAGCACTCTAACCAACAAAGACTATGCCAAAGTGTGTGTGTGTGTTCGGCCTTCCAGCCTCACTTTCAAGAACCCTGTGCCTGACCTGTGCACGGGGTTTGTTTGATGAGGATTGTGTGCCAAACGTGCGTGTTTCTACGTGTGTGTGTGTGTGAGTAAAAGAGTGTAGAGTAAAAGTGTTTGTGTGTGCCCCTTGTCACACAGTGTGTCACAGCAGGGCGACCGATAACCTCCATGACAGTCAGTGAACACTGGCAATATACGTACGTATGGTGTGTGTGTGTGTGAGTCCAACAATGGAACAGAAACCTCACAGAAAACGTGAGTGCGGGTGAGGGAGACAACGTTGAACAGCGTACCTGAGGGATGAGGGCGGCTGTGGTGAGGCGAGGGAAATCGCCAACGGGAACAGTGGTCACACAACCGGCGAGGATAGTATTTGTGTGGTTTGCACATGCTGGTGCACACACACACACACACGTACAAACACACGCAGTGCATAGAAAGCATCAACGGGCAGGAGAGGAGGGGGAATGTTGTTTTAAAGCATCCCGGCGCGTGCATAAACACACAAATATTCATGTCCATGAACCTAGCTTGCTGCTTTATTCATACTGTGTGTTTGTGTTTTTATCTGTGCGTTTGGGCCCGTGTGGGTGGAAGTGGTAGAGAGAAAGAGACAGACTTAGAGAAAAATAGAAAACGTGAGGGGGCTTGGGTCAGAGAGGGGAGATGGGAAAGATGGACAAATGGTAAATGAGGTTTGCTGATTTATTCACACAAAGACACACAGAGCAATTAGCACACGAGCAGGAGGGGAGTGCTGCCGCACACACACACACACACACACACACACACACACACACACACACACACACACACACACACACACACACACACACACACACACACACACACACACAGTGGAGGATGGGTTACCTCAGATCAACCTGCAGTTAATACAACTGCCACAAGAAGGCAGCATCTACCTTGCCCTCCCTCCGTATTCCCTCAGGCCCAACCATGACCCAGCACCCCCACACACAACTGTCACATTAAAACACCAACCGTGACTAAATCAAGCCAGAGCCATCATGTTTTCTTAACCCACCCCCGTCCCCCCTTGTCTTTTTCTCCCTCCTCACCCCCATCTTTCTCTCTAAAAAGAAGGAGCCAGGGGAGGAAGAAGGGATGGAAACTAGCAACACAAACACAGATCCCTGACTGAGGTGGGGTATTGTGGGGTCTCCCTACAGGGAGATAGGACTGCCCAGCATGGCCCCAGCAGCTAATCCTACACATGCTCTGATCCACGGGTCGCAGTATGTGTGTCAGAGTGTGTGCGTTTAAGTGTGTGTGTGTGTACTTGTGTTTGTGTAGATAGAACTATATTCTTATAACAACCTTGGTGGACCTGAATAGCTGTTTAGGGTTTGGATATAAACTCAGGAGCATCCTTACCTTTCTCCTCTCCCTTTCTGGGTTGAACGTTCCAAACCAGGACTGCATCTATGAAGACACACACAGACTTAGGTTAGACTCTGGTCACTGACAAATGTTGACACAAACAGGAAAATGGTTTTCGTTCAAAACGAAACGTTCAACAATTTGTCGACTAGACGTTGCTGTGGTTCCTTTTGCACTTGTTATTGTCAGTCTGTGACTGTGGTTTTGTCTGTGTCTTTGAACGTGTGTCTGTGAACGTGTGCGTTTGTGCTACTACCAAGTCAAGTCTTCTGAATACTATTAAAAATACAGCTTTCATTGAAAGATTTATCCACAAAACTTTAAATGAATTAAATGAATTGTAATAAATGAGCCGCATGAGTTGCACTGTTTTCTGCATCCCCTCCGAAGCCAATATTTCTCACCCCCAGTTTGACTCCCTGCCCTCCCCCGCACCCCCAGTTTGACTCCCTGCCCTCCCCCCTCACCCCCAGTTTGACTCCCTGCCCTCCCCCGCACCCCCAGTTTGACTCCCTGCCCTCCCCCCTCACCCCCAGTTTGACTCCCTGCCCTCCCCCCTCACCCCCAGTTTGACTCCCTCCCCCGCACCCCCAGTTTGACTCCCTGCCCTCCCCTCTCACCCCCAGTTTGACTCCCTGCCCTCCCCCGCACCCCCAGTTTGACTCCCTGCCCTCCCCCCTCACCCCCAGTTTGACTCCCTCCCCCGCACCCCCAGTTTGACTCCCTGCCCTCCCCCCTCACCCCCAGTTTGACTCCCTGCCCTCCCCCGCACCCCCAGTTTGACTCCCTGCCCTCCCCCCTCACCCCCAGTTTGACTCCCTGCCCTCCCCCCTCACCCCCAGTTTGACTCCCTGCCCTCCCCCCTCACCCCCAGTTTGACTCCCTCCCCTCCCCCGCACCCCAGCCTCTTTGCTCGGCCCCCCACCCTACTCCCTTTCTTCTACCCATCACCATCTCCTCTCAAAGATTTTTGAAATGTCTTTTAAGGAAGACAGCCTGCAGCTGTGAGGAGATAAGACTTGAGCTCTTCATAAATATGATAGAGGGAGAGGGGGGGGGGGGCAGAGAGAGAGAGAGGGGAGAACAAGGAAGGAAAGCTAAAGAGCGACAGTGGGAGAGAAAAACACCAGTGAGCAGAATGAGTCAAGCAGGTTTGCCAAGCGACCATATTCATGTATTCTCTATCACACATATGATGAAAGGGAAGTGAGTTATTGTCCCTCTATATCCGTCTGCCTCTCTCTGTCCCTTTCTTTATGAGTCTGTGTCTCTGTGAGCCTTTCAAATCAAGGTCCAACTTTTATGTAAAGGCCTCACACACCCGCCAACACACACCCCATCCTGCCAGTGACTGGGGTGTTACTCAATGTGTTCTCAAAGCCGGAAGTATGACAACTATGTGAATTCTCTGGAATGCATCTCTTGGCTCTGGGTGATAACACACACCTTCTGGAATGCTGCCTGTGGCAACACACACCTACACGCCCAGAGAGAGAGGAGGAGATTGAGAACAAGAGGAGACAGAGAGTGTATGAGAAAGAGAGAGAGAAAGAAAAAAGGGAGAAAGAAAGAGAGGCACAGAGAGAGAAAAGAGGGGGGGGGGGGGCAAGAGGTAATTTATGACTTGAACTACAGTTTCGTTCTGTGGGTCATTTATATTCTCTTCCAGCAAATTCCAGTTTGAAGTTACCTGATTGGTAAATAAAAGTTCCTGTCTGTTGTCAAGCAGAGAACAAGTTTACCCGTTATCACAGTGGTTACGCCCTGGTCCTCTGTCAAGCCTGGCAGGTTCTAGAAGATTTTATATTAACAGGTCATTCCGTTCAGGATCAGGCAGGACTGATTCCATTAGCAATGACTCAGGAGTCCAATCAACTATATGTAGGCTTCAAACAAATTGTAATAATAAGCAAGTAAGGGTGAAGTGTAATGCTTGAACCCAAGGAAATTGCTTAGCAACACCTTGTTCTACTAGCACTTCTGTGTGTTCTCTGGGATTCGGACAGAGGGTAAACTCTGATGTTGATTGGTTGTCAATGAGAAGGAAAGGCTGAGCTCACCCTCTCATTGGCCACGTAGATGATCCTGGTGTAGCAGCAGATCATGAGAAGGATGAGGGTGAAGAGTGGCACGTACCATCTGTATGGAGGACAGGGAGCAAAAAAGGAGAGAGAAGGAGAAGAAGGGATGGAGAGAGGGGGAAAGTAAAGCAGAGTGTTTAACTTCTCAGTAATAATCCTCAGATTGCTCAACTGGTCATTTAAAAAAAGTCCTAAAACACGATGCAAGTTGCTACAAATATTGTCTGTAGAAATGTCTGCCTTCTCAAATGTAACAGAACTAGATTGGGTTAGACTTGTGGCCCTGTTGTCCATGATAACAAGCACACTTGAGGCTCGGGTCTGTGCAAGTGATACGATGTAGCGATTTCAACGCACTGAAAGTGAATCAGCAAAAATATATAATGGGAAGAAGAAAACTCCAAGAGACCTCCACTCCAAAACACCTCAATACCTCCCTGCCTGACTCAACTCACTAGAGCCCTGTGAGGGGGTTCTTAACTTTGCTGCTTCTGGATATCTGACCATTACTGCCCACTCCCACAATGTGTGTCGACTCCCACAATGTGTCTGTCCACTCCCACAATGTGTGTTGACTCCCACAATGTGTGTCCACTCCCACAATGTGTCTGTCCACTCCCACAATGTGTGTCCACTCCCACAATGTGTGTGTCCACTCCCACAATGTGTGTCCACTCCCACAATGTGTCTGTCCACTCCCAAAATGTGTCTGTCCACTCCCAAAATGTGTCTGTCCACTCCCACAATGTGTCTGTCCACTCCCACATATGCATTTCCACTCCCACAATGTGTCTGTCCACTCCCACAATGTGTCTGTCCACCCCCACAGTGTGTCTGTCCACTCCCATAGTGTGTGTGTCCACTCCCACAGTGTGTGTGTCCACTCTCACAATGTGTCTGTCCACTCCCACAATGTGTCTGTCCACTCCCACATATGCATTTCCACTGCCACAATGTGTCTGTCCACCCCCACAGTGTGTGTGTCTACTCCCACAATGTGTCTGTCCACTCCCACAATGTGTCTGTCCACCCCCACAGTGTGTGTGTCCACTCCCACAATGTGTCTGTCCACTCCCACAATGTGTCTGTCCACTCCCACAGTGTGTGTGTCCACTCCCACAATGTGTCTGTCCACTCCCACATATGCATTTCCACTCCCACAATGTGTCTGTCCACCCCCACAGTGTGTGTGTCCACTCCCACAATGTGTCTGTCCACTCCCACAATGTGTCTGTCTACTCCCACAATGTGTCTGTCCACTCCCACAGTGTCTGTGGCCACTCCCACAATGTGTGTGTCCACTCCCACAATGTGTCTGTCCACTCCCACAATGTGTGTGTCCACTCCCACAGTGTGTGTGTCCACTCCCGCCCACACCCACAAACATTCTGATCATCCACGCCTTCAAGTTCCATTGATTTTGTGCCTTCTCCTGTTCCACAGGGAAAACATGTTATTTGACTGTGTCGTATTAACAAAGAAATGCATACCTGTCAGTAATAAAGTTGCCAACTGTTCTAGTGTAGCCTCTCTCTATCCTGGTCCTCGTTACCCCCTGCCCTGCATGTTGCAGACGTTCCCCTCTTCCAACACACCCGTTTTACATGAATGGGTCGTTATGAAGCTCAGCAGAAGGGGGATAACAATTCATTTGAATTAGGTGTGCTGGAAGAGGGAAACATCTAAAACATGCAGGGAAAGGGTTGCCCTGCCCTGCAAGGAGGGGTTGAGAAAGGTTGTTCTCGTGCATAATAACATTTTCCCCAACTACATAAGTTGACTCCATCCTTCTGGGAAGCTAAATCTCGGGACCCGCATAAAAAATTTTGCCCACCCGCGCAAAGTTAAAACTGGCTGCTCCCACGACATTTGCAGTGGGTCCCGTGGGACCCCAATCCCAATACAGTTCTCTAGCACTCACCCTGTGTGATAACCACATGCTGATCAGAATAGAGGGCTTCCAATTACACCCCCACGACTCCCAAAAATGATGGGGGGAGGAGGGGGAGGGATGAAAGGACGGAGGAAAATGAGGGAGAGTTGTGAGGAAGAAGAAGGATGACTGGGAGGAGGAAGGAGCGAGACAAGTGAGTAGAGGGAGAAAGAGGAGGAGGGAGAAGTGGAAGGCACGAGGAGTAGAAGGTGCACAAAGGGTAGAGCGAAAGAAGAGAGGCAGGAGGGAGAAACAGAGACGTGGGGGCGTGGGGGCAGAGGGATACCAGGCGGCAGCTACAAAGTGATGTAATTAGCATGATAATGATCAGCCATTACAGTTTGCTCTGCTCTGAAACTGAGCACTGAGAGAGACCGAGAGAGAGACAGAGAGAGAGGGAGAAAAGGTGCAGAGGGATGAAAGGAGGAATAAGGAAAGAAGAAAGAAGGAGGGAAGAAAGACGTGGAGACGGAGGGGCAGGAAGCGGTGTGATAAAAAGGGGTGAGAGGGTGAGGAGAGAAAGACTGATGAGATGGGAGAAATAGAAGGAGAGACAGGAATCATAGTGAAAAACAGACATACTATGTTGATGAGCAAAAGAAACACAAAAAGAGAAAAGGAGTGAGGGAGAGAGACTGACACAAAGAGGAACGTTGATGCACACACACACTTCTGGTGCTGCTCTGTATGAAAAGCATCGAATATGAATGAAATCCTCTGAATTAACGTTCTGAGAGGAAGGGAGATAGGAGTGAGAGATGGAAACAGAGAAAAGAGAAAAAGAGTGAAAGAGGAGTGGCTGATGGCTAATTCATCGCCATAGAGACTCCATCCCTGCTCTCGTATCGTCTGAACCCTCTTTACCTAGACTGTTGGTGGGGCAGGACAGAGATTATGACCAACCTGTTCAACCACTCTAGCCGGGCCACACATTAAAGAAATAAAAATGAAAGGAGGGATCGCTAAAATATATTTTGACAAACATGTATATAACATAGGAAAGGGGGAGACAGGGTTGGATGGAAAGAGGGGAGACGTATTACAGATTAGTAGAGGGGTGAAAGATTACAAGGGAGGGGGGGGATAAACTACAATGATAGGATGAAAAACAGAGAGGGAGGGAGGGAGGGTCAAACAGCAGGGCAGTGAGGGTGTCTTGGACACACATATTTTGAACATGTTTGAGAAGCGCACAGATCCTGTTCCTCTCAGTGCGGACAAACAGGTTTGGACTCACACAGAATAGAAAAATAAATTAGGTGATGAGTCATTTCTTTCCTTTATGCCTTCCCTCCTTGCTGCTCTTGCTCCTTACTGCTCTCTTTTGCTCTGGTTCTCCTTCGTGCTTTCACCTCTGAAATGACAAATCTCCCTCGTCCCCTTCTCCCTCATATTTTCTCTTTCTCTTTCCGCCTCTGCGCTTGGCAGAGCGCTGATAAAGACAGAAACTGAGTCTGGGAACAGAAGACGAAACCGCATCTCATCGCTCGTGCACTCCCCCTCTTATCTTTCATACGATATGCAACTATAGCCCCCCGAGACCGTCCATCCCCAACATAGGATGATTGAGCCCCGATTAATACATTCACAGGGTTTTTAAGCAGCCTCTAAACAGGCTGTTCGCTCTGCTACATACAGAGAGGTGTGTGGGTGAGAAACAGAGAGCGAGCGAAGTGCCTGCATTTGCTTGTTTAGCTGTACTGATAGACTGGAAGTGCTGCAAGCACGGATCGCCCTTCCTCCGTCCCCACACTCCTCTCTCTCATCTTTCTATCCGTTCTGTGAGGTTGCACTCACATTCCAAATCTCCACGCGACGTGACTGTCTGTGATCCAGCTGGAGGGAGACAGAAGAGAGAGAGAGTTCAGAAGGCAGACAGAAATCAAACCCAGCTAACTCAGAAACAAAAATTTGGGGTGGGGGGGGGTCCTGAGATCAAGTCTCTGTTTCATTTCTGATGTACAACATAACTTCCTTTCCTTTAATCCTCTCCTTTCCTCAACTAATTTAAAACAAGGGATGGGCAAATTACACGGGTTCTTCACCCAAAACTGGATATTAAGGATCAGGGCTGACCATTTGAATAAAACAAAAGGTTGAAATATATATTTAAAATTCTATTAAGACTATATAAAAACAATAAACTCACAAATTCTGATCCATCTTTCTCACATTGGACGAGCCAGCATCTCAAAACACACTGTTGCTATAAAATGACAGTTGTTCAGTGATCCTGGCGATAGTTGGTTGACCCTGACCAAGGTGATTGGCTACTTACCACCAGGCTCCAGCAGGACCATAGTACCCCCTGAGGAGGGGCAGGGTGGCCATGACCAGTGGCACCCCCCATGCCATTGCGTGGTACAGTCTGGAAAAGGGGGGACAGGGAGAGAGATGGTTATAGGCAAGGCACAATGGGGAGAGAGATGGTTAGGAGAGGTGAAATGGAGGGAGAGAGAGAGACCACATAGACCTACAGACAGCCTCTGCTCAAGTGAGGGGCTGCTGGTCAATACTTTATGGACCACGCGATTTCATGGTCAATACACTCTAAGACCTACTGTCACCTGACCTAAGTGCGGTCAATAGACACGGACTCCCTGCCAATACATGATCTAATACCTGAGGCAAACACATTGACATTCACAAGCACACACTAGCCCTCATTCATGAAACGACAGGAAACAGGGCATTAGGTCATTTCCACACAAAACTGGGAGTTTATCAATCTGGGCGAGAGCGGAGGCTACGCTCAAATGTCACGTCAAGCCTCAAGTTGTGTACGTTATTTCTTGAATTGGCGTGGACTTGCAGAGCAGCACAGTAAATCTGGCTGAGTTGGACAATTGTTATTTGACCAAATATTCTGAATAGCATCTAAGCATATGAAGCCATCACTTACTTACTGTACTTATTTAGCTTATCTCATGATAAGCTATGTCGCATGATATTTAAATTACAGTAATTTTCAGCCACCTATCAATTAACGCCTACAGATCAAACTTACATTGGCTGCATTTCCCAGATTCGTTAAGAAACTCTTAACGCTAAGAGCTTCTTACGAGCGTTCTAAGAGCGTTCTAGAGCTATCTTAGAACGCTCCTAAGAAGCTTAACAATTTTTTTACGAATCTGGGAAACGCGGCCATTGTTAGTATCGAGATACAAATGATTCATGAGTCCCGTCGTTAGACAATTTCTGCACATGGATCTGCGCTCGTTTCTGAGTTAGATTCATGAACGAGGGTCACTCTCGGTTGCATCACTACAGTTTTGGCGGATATCCATCTCGTCTGTCTTTCTGTGCCACTCTGGTTGGAGAGTAGGCTAGAGTAGTTAAGTGTTTACTGAATGGAAGTGTGCTTTCTCTGGGTTTGGTTTGAAGGGCTTCGAGTTGAGGACACTTTAATTCAACCTGGGTCCTACAGTATTTCAGAATAAAATGACATACTTTACATTTCTTAAATACATGTTCTTTATTGTTCTTCTCAATAAGGAGCATCAAAATACATATGTATATATGTCTGCCTTTCTCTAACACTATCATCGCCTCTCTGTTTCTCCTCTGGTACTGTCTCACTTCTCGTCTCTTCCCTTTCCTTTCCTCTGTCTCTCTCAGCACGCTTCCTGTCCTTCTGTGATGAACAGTAGAAGAGTGAAGGACGGGAGAGCGAGACGGCGCATACAAGAGAGTGAGCGAGAGGGAGAGAGAGATGGGCAGGGAGAGAGTGATTGTCTGTCAGGAGGTGTCTAAACAGAAAACGATAGCTAGGGGGTCACTGAGCTGTGAACAGCGAGTAAGCGAGAGATTGAGAAGCGCAAAAAGAGAAGAGGGAGGGAATAAGGGGAGGAGAGAGATACAGATCTAGAGGGGAGTAGAAAGGGGGGAAAGGGGAAGAGGACACAAACAGTGAAATCGACACTGCCACTCCACACAGCATGTGGACGGTGTGTGTGTGTGGGGGGGGGGGGGGGGTGGAGCTTGTCAGGAAATCGATGCATCACACACACGTCGCACGTAGCGCTCGGCAAGGGCGATGACGTGGTGTGCAGCACAATATGGACTTAATGAGGCACAGCAGGCCTGCTACGCTCTAGCGTGCACACACACACACACACACACACACAATTCTTCATTCCTGCTCTTTTATCATTATTTGCCCAGGCTCCATCGTCCTATCACTTTCACTCATCCTCTACCACCCCTCTGCTTCACCTTTCCAGAGTCATATTTCCAAACGCCTATTTCAATTTATCCCTCCTTCCTTCCTGCCTGCATCCCTTTTTTCTTATTCTCTGACCTCAACGTCTGTCTTCCATTTCCTGTTCTATTCAGACCCTGCTTTTCATCCAGAGTGGTGGAGAGTGAGTCAAACGATGTAGAGATGTATTTGTGTGTCTACACACACACACACACACACAAATATGCAGAGCCACAGCCAATGAAAAACGAGTTCTAGCGTGACCCCCACACCCCCCCTCCTTTTTTATCCTCTGCCTCTTTCTCCTTCCAAGCTATTTGGCACCAATTAGAGGTGGTTCAGATTTGAAGCAATGGGGAAGAAAGGGAGGAGTGACAAAGCAAAGGGAGAGAGCGGAAGGACAAAGTGAGGGCAGAGAAAAGAAGGAAGGAGAGAGAAAAGGGAGAGAGACAGACAGAATGGAGAAAGAGAAGGAAGGAGAGAAGAAAAAGAGAGCTATGGAGGGCGGGATGGAGGCACAGGCGGGAAAATGATTCTAAGCTGGGCTTCAATAAAACTGTCCCCTCAGAGTTATACAGTTAGTATGGCTCAGGTTATTGCTAATCAATAAAGGAAACACCCACAGGACACCCCACTGGCACTTTACCACGGCTACCTAGACACACAGACACTCACACAGACAGGCGCAGTATGTAGATGGATCTATTATATAGTCATGAATACTGAGCGGAAGAAAAAAAGAATACGAAAACACAGACACGCAACAAACACACAACCATTCTACCTTCTCAATGACAGTGTTGGGTGACCTGAAACAACACAAGACGGACACACCCAGATCATAGAATTTCCAAAGCCTCGAGAGTCTAAATGACCCGACCTTTAACCTGGTAACAGATTAATTGAGTAATATAATTGATGGTGGCCAGAGGTCAGCGTTGGACTCACATCTCAAATCTGTTGGTGCTCATCTCCCTGACCAGGTTGAGGTAGAGGTTAAAGGTGATGAGGCAGACCCAGGCCAAGGCACTCCAGTCTAAGGAGAAAACAGGAGGGGGGATGGAGGGACGGAGCGGGAGGAGAGGAGGGTTACAAGGAGAGGAGAACGAAGGAGGAGGAATGAAGAGAGGGGAGGCATGGATGGAGAGACCGACAAGAGGAAAGGAGGGAGAGCGAAGGGATGTAGGAAGGCAGAGACAAGAACGGAGGGAGGAGGGATGGGGAGGGATATCAAGGTTAGCTTACACATCTCTGGTTACATTTGTGTATAGTTAACATGTGTGTGTAACCTCTATGATAAATGAGGCCCCATTCAGCAGTAATATAAAGGAAACCTGTGGCTGATGGTGATGAATGAGAGGGGGAGCAGAGAGAGAGATAATAATGAACTTTGGGGAAACAGGGGAGGGGGTGCAAGGAGAGACCAAAGATGACAATGGAGAAAACAGAGGAAAAGAAGACAACAAGAGGAGAGTGAGAGAGATGGAGAGAAAAAGAGTGAAGTAGAGAGACAGTAAGACAACAATGTACAATATAATTCCCATGGGTAGTGCCACACTCCAAAGCGTCTTATGTCCCGGACTCCTCCATTGTGGTTGTGTGTGTGTGTGTGTGTGTGTTATTATATGTGACAGGGCTGGCAGTGCTGACTGTCAGAGTGATGGATTCCCCAAGCTACACACAGTGAACCCATCCTGTCTCTAAGGAGATGGACACACTGACACACACACACAATTCAACACACCCAGCGAAGCAATAACACTCCTATTGTCTGTCTGTGTACTGAGCGGTGGCAGAAACTGAAGTTATCTTCTGCTGCGCCTCCCGATGACAGCTGGTGTGATAACAGAAACACGTTACATAATCCTCCTGCCTCGAACTCCTCCTGGAGCCAGGTCTGACATCAGCACAAACCGACACGAACACCCCTGCTCCATGTTCATCTGAAACTCACTCCATAGACTCCCTCCCTGTCTCATCCAGCATCTCCTTTTCTCTCCTTTTGTCATACACCAACAGAACTGGAATGCGGGCCCCGTAAGAACAGTTCTGAAAGTGTTTTGGGGGGTCACTGCCCTGCTGGAATACCTATGACCTTTGGCTGAGACCCAGCTTTCCAGTATTGGGTTCAACATTACTCTTCTCTTCACGCACACAATAAAGGCTTCCAGTGCCAGAGGCAGACAAGAAACCTCCTCCAGTTTTAACTGTGGGGAACATGTTCTTTTCATAAAAAATGTAATTTTGTTTCCTGTAATAAAAGTCCTTGAATATGGTGTGTAAGACAGATAATGTTTGTAAATCTTATTTGCAGTTCATCTGGTGTCATTCGGTTCTTTCAGAAGTATTTGGGTTTGAGTGTGTGTGTAATAATGAATGTTACAGGAGTCTTACCAAAGTAAGTGAGCCACCAAGCCTGGAAGTTGCATAAACTGCCTTCAGGGTGGGACTCACTCTGGGGAAGGAAGAAGAGAAAACACATCATGCATGCTTGCATGTGTGTGTGTGTGTTTGTGTGTGTGTGTGTGTGTGTGTGTTGAAAATAAATGACTCACCATGACATATGCTATGCTGTCAAAGAAGGCCGCTATTGTCAGACTGAGAATCATTTTCTGCAGAAACAGGTTGAAGAGACAGAATAGAGATAAAAAGAGAAAGAGAGACAGAGAGACACAGTGTCTCAAGGAGTATGACAAAACATGAAGAACAGTGAGGTGACAGTATCCACGTTTGTTATTTTTTCTTTTACATATTTGGTTGACCTTTAGAGTTATGCTTGCTGTGATTTTGTCATAATTGCATGTCCCTTCACTGTGGACAGCCATTGGCAACATTGTTTCATGTAAACAAATACAGTATATTAATTTGAGATTATATGAATTAAAACAGAGAAGAGAAGAAAAAAATAGAGAGGAAAGTAGTGACACTTGCAACATGTCATGATCTGGTCTAAACTGGTCCAGAGATAACAGGATCCAGGCAGGGTTTCACTGTAATCTGTCATGTACTTCAGATTAGATGATAGCCGGCACCACTAGACCTGACTGGCTGGCAGGACAGGTATTTCTCTTTCTGTTTCACACACACACACGCTTGAAAAACAAGTGCACAGGCACACACACACACACACACAGAAACAGATACAAGCACGTAGCCTACACACCCGCAACTGCACTGAAGCATGTACACAGTCATGTAGGCTAAGCTTACACAACACACTTCATTTGAAGCATTCAATTGCATGATTGAGTGCAGACAGAGACTGAGTAACAGGAACCAGTTCACTATCGTTACACAAAACCAGCCATAAGTCAATAGCAACCATAATTTATTTCATTGGAACACCTTAATAAAAAGTTTGAATGAATGTCAGATGTGTTCAGCTCAATTTAACTTTCTTCAGTCACAAAGGTAAATGTTCCAATACTCAAACTGCTTCGAAAAACATGATAATTACCTGGGCCAAAGAGTGATAACGCCGTAGCAGCCAGATGACAAATAACATGAAGAAGCTGAGAGAGAGGAGAGAGGAGAGAGAGAGGAGAGAGAGAGAAATAAATGGAGAGGAAGTTAGTGGGACACAAAATTATTTATGTCCTCTTAGCTAATAAAATTGGTCACATTTGCTGAGGCTCACCATCCTATCAGAGAGAAGGTGCCCGTAGCTCGTTTTACTGCAAGGATCACCACCTGAGGAGACACATCCCTCACAGGGCATCAGTCCATTTACTAACCACTCATGATGAAGATGTCGTTCCATATAGGCCTTGAAACGACAACCGTTTTGATAGCACACACTCCCCAAATTGTGTCTGTGCGACCTCAAAATATATTTGGGAGCATTTGCGCAAAAAATCGTTATGGTCCAACCGGTTTTTATTTATTTACAAAACTCAAAGCTCACTACTTAGTATGTGTCTGCTGTGAGTTGATACAGTGAGTGACCGGTCCAAAACAGTGCGTACGCACACCTGGAAGCAATGTTCCCTTTATAAATCACAGATTACCCACAAGTTTGCATAGGCAAATCAGCATTTTACCACACCCTGAACACGCCCCTTTTTAACCATAAATGGTCAATGCAAAGCACCTCATGAATGATAATTCAGTATATTAATACTTCCCACGCAAAGGTTGTGATTTATAAAAAACAAACTTGACGGGAGAGTGTGCGGTCCTCCAAGTAAACTCTGACCCATCCATAGGCCTACGCACATTTTGGAGACAGTGGGAATTGGCTACGCAGATGACTGTAGGCTACTGTAGTCAGACTGCAGAAAGTAAATGTGGGAAGAACGATTACTTGTAAAATTACTAAAAAGTAGAAATGCAGGCTTTTGAACTGAGCACTGATAACAAGCCAGATGGTCCATCTCCTCATCAAAATGCATTGTGAGAGATGTAGTTTATGGTCAATGAAAAAGCAATACAGCACTGTAAAGCAGCGTACACTTATTTCAATTCACCATTTAAGCTTCCACAGGCCACATAAAATGACGTGGCGGGCCACATCTGCCCCGCAGGCCTTGAGTTTGACACATGTGCTCTAGCACCAGCTTCTTGGAAATTACATTGGAAATGATCAGACAAACCAAACTGTTTGACAGATTCAGGCTTTTCTGTAAATGGATGAATCTTGATCTAGGTTGACTGTTCAAGCTTAAAAGTAGGTTAGGTGAGTGGCTGGTAATTAGGTGGAGTGATGCAAGCTTCTTACAGCTTCTCAGACACAGTAGTTCGTGGGCCATGGGCTGGACAGCATTGCTGCAGCATTCCTGGGTAAACTAGGCCGTTGCTGTAAGCTAACAACAACTTTGACCCACCCAAAAACAAAAACCTCACTTTGGGACTCACTGACATAAACATTGTGGCTTCCGATTTACTGTAGCCTTATAACTGGTGATATTTAATATTTCAGCTATAATTAATTCAGCTTTACCCATACGGTCATAGTTGTGTGTGTGTTTTGGTGTTAAACAGTGCTCCCGTGATGAAGACGGGAGCATAGAGAAAAACACAATCATGGTTAGCTCTATGATATGCTTGGATGATAAAGGCGTGTCATTGTATCCTGCACCTTACACAATCCCACACTGGAATCAACCACTGAACTACTCCAAGTTAGGATGTTTCTACTTATGTTGATAAACTAGGTTCTATTAACCGTAAAGAAAAGTTTGTTAACTACTGAGTACCTTGCTAAGCAATGGCAACAGATGGCCATGGCGAACAGCTAGTCATTTTAAAGCAACAACAACGCTAAACGGCTGTTTTTTAAAGAAAATCCAGCTAGATACAATGGTTCGGATCACTAGAAGACAATGTTTTCCAATAGATGTATTCTCAAGGTCTATATCTTAGCTGCAAATTATATCAATATCTGAGTAAGTAGTAACACACGTTACTTGCATACTGGCTGAGTGTTATCGTGGACTGTTGTGTTGATGAACAGAAAGCTAGTACCAACCATAGATATCTATGGTACCAGCTAGTTCGAAACTGTACTGTCTGTAGCAATGACGACAAACCAGCTACCACAAGGCTAATACCAGTTTTAAAAGCCCGATAGAAAATAGCAACTAGTGCAGTATAGCTACAAAGCTACTTACACATCGATAGTCTTCAGAGTCTGTATTGAAGAATACACAGGGTGTACTGTTGTTTGTTAAAGGTACGTCTTTACTGCCCATTTCTGTTGTGCTAGCTAGCTTGCAAGCTAATTGGCCATCAATATTTGACCATCTAGTCCAGATGAGCACGTGAGCTGACATCAGTATTCTACGGTGCGCATCGAGGGGCAATATTAGCCCACATGCGATGCGATTCCTGAAAACACGAAAATGTCATTTCAAAGTTTTGAAATTGTTATTTTATCATTGTTATATGTTTTGTCCCTTCAAAAAGGGCAGCATCGGTAGCTTACAGTTATCGCTTATAATAGTGGAACGGCATTTTCATAAACTTGTTTTTTTTTATGAGGTGGATGGTTATTTTGCAGCATAGCATATAGGCCTACGATTTTTTAGGCCTAGACAGTTGAAAATGTTAGCCATAGGATATTCTGTCTCTCTTTACAATTTGATTAAACTTAAACATGTTTTTTCTCTAAACATGGAGAGATGTTTTTTTGTTTTGTTTTTGTTTTTACTACAGTAGTTAAGGTTATCCAACACTGCAAGAAACGAGCACAGACATCGTCACACTAATAAGCCCTAAACGTGTGAACGATATTATGGTATCATTAAATGTTGTCTCAAATTTCCTTGTAGGTTAGACCATAGCCAAATTACTGAGAAACGTGAGAGTGCCCCTCCTTGAGTCACCACCTTACCGCGGTGGAGGGGTTTGCGTGTCCTAGTGATCCTGGAAGCTATGTTGTCGGGGGCTTCATGCCCCTGGTAGGGTCACCCAAGGCAAACAGGTTCCAGGTGAAAGACCAGACAAAGAGTGGCTCAAAAAACCAACCATGAAGAAATACAACAATGGTTCTCAGTTGCCCCTGCCCGGAAGCGGGTCACCGGGGCCCCCCCCTGGAGCCAGGCCCGGGGGTGGGGCTCGATGGCGAGCGCCTGGTGGCCGGGCCTTTTCCCATGGGGCCCGGTCGGGCACAGCCCGAAGAGACAACGTGGGACCCTCTTCCAGTGGGCTCACCATCCGCAGGAGGGGTCATGGGGGTCGGGTGCAGTGTGAGACGGGCGGCGGCCGAAGGCGGGGGCCTTGGCGGTCCGATCCTCGGCTGCAAAAGTTAGCTTTAGGGACGTGGAACGTCACCTCGCTGGCGGGAAAGGAGCCTGAGCTGGTGCGCGAGGTAGAGAGTTTCCGGCTAGATATAGTCGGCCTCGCCTCGACGCACAGCTTGGGCTCCGGAACCAGTCTCCTTGAGAGGGGCTGGACTCTCTTCCACTCTGGAGTTGCCCTTGGTGAGAGGCGTCGAGCTGGGGTGGGAATACTGGTTTCCCCTCGGTTCGGCGCCTGTACATTGGGGTTCACCCCGGTGGACGAGAGGGTAGCCTCCCTCCGCCTTCGGGTGGGGGGACGGGTCCTCACTGTCGTTTGTGCTTATGCACCAAACGGCAGCTCAGAGTACCCACCCTTTTTGGAGTCTCTGGGGGGGGTGCTGGAAAGCGCTCCTCCTGGGGATTCCCTCGTCCTCCTGGGGGACTTCAATGCTCATGTGGGCAATGACAGTGAGACCTGGAGGGGCGTGATTGGGAGGAACGGCCCCCCCGATCTGAACCCGAGTGGTGTTTTGTTGTTGGACTTCTGTGCTAGACACGGTTTGTCCATAACGAACACCATGTTCAAGCATAAGGGTGTCCATATGTGCACCTGGCACCAGGACACCCGAGGTCTCAGTTCGATGATCGACTTTGTAGTCGTGTCATCGGACTTGGGGCCGCATGTCTTGGACACTCGGGTGAGGAGAGGGGCGGAGCTGTCAACTGATCACCACCTGGTGGTGAGTTGGCTTCGATGGTGGGGGAGGACGCCGGTCAGGCCTGGCAGGCCCAAACGTAATGTGAGGGTCTGCTGGGAACGTCTGGCGGAACCCTCTGTCAGAAGGAGCTTCAACTCCCACCTCCGGGAGAGCTTCGATCATGTCTCGGGGGGGGCCGGGGACATTGAGTCCGAATGGGCCATGTTCCGGGCCTCCATTGTTGAAGCGGCTGACCGGAGCTGCGGCCGCAGGGCGGTCGGTGCATGTCGCGGCGGTAACCCTCGGACCCGGTGGTGGACTCCGGAGGTGAGGGATGCCGTCAAGCTGAAGAAGGAGGCCTATCGGACTTTATTGGCTGGTAGGACTCCAGAGGCAGCTGATGTGTACCGGCAGGCCAAGCGGAACGCGGCTTTGGCGGTCGCGGAGGCAAAAACCCGGGCATGGGAGGAGTTCGGCGAGGCCATGGAGAATGACTTCCGAACGGCTTCAAAAAGGTTCTGGACCACCATCCGGCGGCTCAGGAGGGGGAAGCAGTGCTCTGTCAACACTGTATACGGTGGGGATGGTGCGCTGCTGACCTCGACGGGGGACGTCCTGGATCGGTGGAAGGAATACTTCGAAGACCTCCTTAATTCCACCAACACGCTTTCCGACGTGGAGGCAGAGTCTGGGGACATCGGGGGGGGCCCTTCTATCTCTGGGGCTGAGGTCGCCGAGGTGGTTGAAGGGCTCCGCGGTGGCAGGGCCCCTGGGGTGGATGAGGTCCGCCCGGAGTTCCTTGAGGCTCTGGATGTTGTAGGGCTGTCTTGGTTGACACGACTCTGCAACATCGCGTGGACATCGGGGACAGTGCCTCTGGACTGGCAGACCGGGGTGGTGGTTCCCCTCTTTAAAAAGGGGGACCGGAGGGTGTGCTCCAACTTTAGGGGGATCACACTCCTCAGCCTCCCTGGGAAAGTCTATTCAGGGGTCCTGGAGAGGAGGGTCCGTCGGATTGTCGAACCTCGGATTCAGGAGGAGCAATGTGGTTTTCGTCCTGGCCGTGGAACAGTGGACCAGCTTTATACCCTCCGCGGAGTCCTGGAGGGTACATGGGAGTTCGCCCAACCAGTCTACACATGTTTTGTGGATTTGGAAAAGGCGTTCGACCGTGTCCCTCGGGGGCTCATGTGGGGGGTGCTCCGAGAGTACGGGGTACCGGATTTCCTGATCGGGGCTGTCCGGTCCCTGTACGACCGGTGCCAGAGTTTGGTCCGCATTGCCGGTAGTAAGTCGAACTTGTTTCCGGTGAGGGTTGGACTCCGCCAGGGCTGCCCTATGTCACCGATTCTGTTCATTACCTATATGGACAGAATTTCTAGGCGCAGCCAGGGTGTTGAGGGGGTCCGGTTTGGTGACCTCAGGATCGGGTCGCTGCTTTTTGCGGATGATGTGGTCCTGTTGGCTTCATCGGGCCGTGACCTTCAGCTCTCACTGGAGCGGTTCGCAACCGAATGTGAAGCGGCTGGGATGCGAATCAGCACCTCCAAATCTGAGGCCATGGTAATCGACCGGAAAAGGGTGGAGTGCCATCTCCGGGTCGGGGAGGAGATCCTGAACCAAGCGGAGGAGTTCAAGTATCTCGGGGTCTTGTTCACGAGTGAGGGAAGAATGGAGCGCGAGGTCGACAGGCGGATCGGTGCGGCGTCCGCAGTGATGCGGGCTCTGCATCGGTCCGTCGTGGTGAAGAAGGAGCTGAGTCGAAAGGCGAAGCTCTCTATTTACCAGTCGATCTACGTTCCTACCCTCACCTATGGTCACGAACTATGGGTAGTGACCGAAAGAACGAGATCGCGAATACAAGCGGCCGAAATGAGCTTTCTCCGTAGGGTGTCCGGGCTCTCCCTTAGAGATAGGGTGAGAAGCTCGGTCATCCGGGAGGGGCTCAGAGTAGAACCGCTGCTCCTCCGCGTCGAGAGGAGCCAGCTGAGGTGGCTCGGGCATCTGATTAGGATGCCTCCTGGACGCCTCCCTGGTGAGGTGTTCCGGGCACGTCCCACTGGGAAGAGGCCCCGGGGAAGACCCAGGACACGCTGGAGGGACTATGTCTCTCAGCTGGCCTGGGAACGCCTTGGGGTCCCCCAGGAAGAGCTGGCGGAAGTGGCCGGGGGGAGGGAAGTCTGGGCCTCCCTGCTTAGGTCGCTGCCCCCGCGACCCGATCCCCGGACAAGCGGCAGATGATGACGATGATGATGATGACGTGAGAATGCTTATACCCTACAGCTTAGGTTTTGTCTACCTGTTTTGGAAAATCAATAGGCTATGTAAAATATAAGATACTTCTGATTCATTATAAAGCACTTGTGTTGAATACAAATGGAAGAAGTTACTCACTTAGTGTTTTTGAGTAAAAAGTAAGACAAATTAGGTTGTATTCATAAAAAAGTTTATTTCTTCATACATGTCATAAATACAAAAGAGGGCAGTAAATGAAAAATAAATCTTAGGCAGATATGGACATCTGCATTAATACCATGGTAATGAAACAACAACATTAACACTTACAACAGAACATGATCTCTTGGAAACACTTCATTTCTCTATAACAGTATATCAGTTGTTTCCATGTCATTGAGCATGTGGAGCATGTGGGATCATAGGCTTGGTGGCGTCTACCAAGCCTCCTTCAATTCATGCACAAAAAGACACATTCATTTTCACTTACAATAGGAAGCAGTATAGCTATGCTGGCCATACATAGACAATAATAGCCTACATTGCACACAATGGCATCATTAGCCAGGCTAAGTCCCCTGCCATGTTGTCAGTCGCTGAGTGGACTGTCCCAATACAAGTCTGTAGGCTTTAGCCTGAAATTTCGACTTAAATAAACAGTTTTCTCGAATATTTATCTCGAGATTAAATGTAATACATCATTAAATAAACATATGAGATGAAGGTATGGTGCACCGCTGGACACGGGACATCAAAAATCATCGAGTGCAAAACGACTGAGGAAATGGAACCCGAATATAGGCCTACCACAATACAGGTCATCCAGATATTGGCGTTAACACACCAATAGGCCTGTACCATATACAACAAAGTAGGCCAATACATTGAGAAAGACAGCTTTCTGTGTTCTCTTAATTTTTAAAATGCCTCCATCAAACGAATTTCATCAGTGGCAAATCATTTTGTTCAGGTCCAATCGTTCCCATTTATCGAGTGGAAGCAACACACCACCAGAAAATTAAGACTAAATAGGCTACAGTTCGAATAGTTAAAAATATTGACCACAGCCTCAAATGCCGATCTCCTGCTTGTAGCGTTTGGTGAGGGTGTCAGCCTGTTGGGTCAACTTGGAGAGGACGCCCTGGAGCCCCGTCAAATGGAACTGAAACTGCTTCTCCAGGTCTGCCTCTTCCTCCTCGACCTCTTCTCCCTCGGAGTCCATTCGTGAGAGTTCCTGCTTGCGCCTCTCCCCAGCGCACCGGACCCCCCATTCCATGTCGCGGCGGATAGACTTGAGGAGCTGGTAGTAGCTGTACATGTCTGCGTCATCCAGGTCGTTGTTGGTCTGAGATTTTAGAGCTGCCATCTCCCTCTCCTCGTCCAGCGGAACGTCCCGGAGTAGGCTGGGTACCATGACCGTCTGGTCCATGTTGTTGACGGCGCCGAGGAAGCGGTTCATGGCGTTGAACAAGGAGTTCTTCGGGTTGATGGCTTCTGAAATCTGCATCATCTTGTCGAGTTTGTTCTGCTCCTCTTTTTGCAGTCAATATATAGACAAATATGTCTGTCAAATGCGGCTGTAGCGTGCTCTGAATGGCTTGCTGCCTTCCTCAGACTGTTTTAAATCCTGCTTAATCGGCTTTGAGATCAACCGACTTTTCACGTTCAGTGCTGGAGCAGAGATTGGTCGCTGGATAAATCGTGTCAGAGTTTACTTGGTTCCAGACGAATTAAGAGACTTAAATGTAGTTGTCTCTGTGTTGTCTTCTGTCTTCTTTTGTTTATTTCTGCCAAGTCGAGGTTCTTATAGCAAAGTGGGTTTCGTGTTCAAGGGCGTTCCCTAAACCTGTTCGTCAAGGTAATCGTCTGTGTAACCCGAAACCCGGTACCTCAAATAGTACCCAGCCGCAAATGCTTAATTTGCTACGAGTTATTCTTGCATGTAAAACAAGTGCAATAGTCTATGAGATGCAGAATGATTAGCCTACAGATTAACATGGAACGGTAAATAAACACTGACAATTAAAAAATTAAATGTTTAGAAAATAGTTTCTGAGTCTACAGAAGCCTAAGTCGTAGCCTATGTTGAGCAATCATTCACAAACATGAGTACATTTACATAGCAACCAAACGGTTTGGCATATGTTGTTAAAAAGTCACTTTAGTAGGCTATCACTTACAACATAGGCTTACACATTTTACATTAAGCAGAAACTTTTGCACAAAGCGAAATCTGACAAAACCGAATTTTGGATTATTCATGAGGAAGCAAGTCAGCCCATTGAGCCCTGCCTTCACATCAAGCCAATCAAATGCTACCTTGAAAAGGGCTTGTCCGACACAATGTTTTTACAGGTGAATGAATATCTCTATTGTAGCCTTGATGTGGCTTTGACCTAACATGAATGTAAGAGGTGATTGCAGTTGTAAAAAAAACAATTGCACTACCTGTTATTCACTTAAAAAGGTGAAAGAGGTCAACAGCTGAACCCCCCCCCCCCCTCTCAGTTAATGCTGTATGCAAGATTCCAGATCTGCCTGTGAACACACACATCTAGAGAGACAGATGGAAGAAACCCAAGAATCGGCATACTGTGATGATAAATGTGAGAATGAACAGATAAAGAACTGTCCAGGGCGGCGGTTGCTTTCGTGTGATACAGACCCACACCTGGTTGCAACCAACACTGATGCTATGTAAAGACTGTATGTATATACACACATGTACACACACATAGACTATCTCTCTTCCTTTTATTCTCATTAATTACCTCTCTATGTATATGTAAAAGTTAGGGCAAAACAAATACAAATCTGATTTGTTTCCATTGGTGGTAAAGAGAGGAGATACTGGCACAGAGTGTTCTGGAATGCACCAATGATTCAGAGCCCTGGACTGGAGAACTGACTGTAGCATAAATGAGGAATGTAAACAGGAATGACAGAACCTGCTTGGTCGGTCACTCCTCTTTCTTTTATCTCTCTCCCCATCAGCCTCTTTGCTGCCCCACCTTCTTTCAGAGTGTAAAAAAATGTTGGTTCTCCCATCAGAAAATTCATGCAACGCCCCTTGCCCCCTTTCGATCTGTGATACCTCACATTTCTCTCATGTAAGTTTCTCTCTCTTTCCTTAGCCTTCCTGAATAACTTTCACTCCATTGTATTCTGTCTCTCTCACATACACACACACACTCTACCTCTGTTTCCCTCTCTTTAGGCCTCTCCCTCATACCCCTCCATGTCAAGCTCCCAGGCTCCCACAACTCCCCCAGTGTACAAATGCTCAAACCAGTCAAACTGAACCAGGATCAGATTAGACAAGATGTAGGTCAGCAGTTTTCACAACAGCACAGGCCTGGACTGATTCCACATCTGATTGGAAGCAAAACTTAACGTGTTTGGCCAATATATGTCAAGCATTTCAATTTAAGCAATATCTTGAGTCACGTCCTTTTGGACTGTAGCTTTGAAAAGAACAAAACCCTCTGGACATATTAAAGCTGACTGGAGTAAAATCACAGTTAAAAAAAACGTACACAAACACACCCACACAAATATATGAATACCCAGAGAAGCATATCATTGTTCTACACTGTCCACAAGGATATGTTTTCTTACATAAATAGGCTATACATTCATTAGATGTAGGCCTGTGTGTTTGTAGGCTGGGCATTTGACATATAACGACAACAAATATTCAATTAAGCTTTCCATGGTCACTATAGTTACACTTTTACAAATGGTTTCATCAGGGAAAGAGACGAAATAGAGGGGGAGGGGGGGTGTCTCTCAGTATGACTAGCCTATCTTATGAGGTCTAGGCTTATAATAAGGAAGTCAGAGGGTTTGCCGTTTAAAGGGAAGGTGACGTAAAGGAAAACTTCCATAGTAGGTTATCCCTTACTTTACAAATAGGTTAGCCTTAAATAGGTTAGGTTGTTGATCAAATCAGTTTGCGCACATGTTATGGTTGTATTAGGCTCAGGGGCTGACGGCATGTACTGTCCATTAGTAGACGTGCTGCCGTGCAGATCTGCTGGTAATTTCAGTAATAAGATGAGAGCGGACGGTCTCCCCGGGTAACGGCCCACCTGTGATCTTATCGCCACCAGCTTCCGGTGCGCTGCACTCACAAGCGGAGCAGAGCACTTTTCTACTTGTTCGTTTTTCATCAATACTAAGTCGCCATCGTGTGGTGAAGAGGATCTGACCTTCACGCTTTATGCTGAACAGTTGATTCTCGAACATCTTCCAAAGCGCAGTTTTGGTGTCCGTGTTTTCCAAGAAGGTTAATTAGCCTTGCTCATTAAACAGAACAAGCCACCTCAAGTAATAGCTTTATACTTTTTTAATTCGGGTCCAAATTAACTTCTATAGTGTAGGCCTATAGCCCATATCATGATGAGTGCATGCACGTGATTGTGAAATGACATGTCGCGCAGCCTGCAGTTACTGCCTCTCTGGAGAGTAATTACAAAAATGTTCTGTTCTGATTTCCTCTTACCTGCTGAGCCTGAATGGGTAACACACAATCCCACACTTTTGTGATATTTACACACATTTATACAGCCCATCAGTATTACCTCTCTCTCTCTCTCTCTCTCTCTCTCTCTCTCTCTCTCTCTCTCTCTCTCTCTCTCTCTCTCTCTCTCTCTCTCACACACACACACACACATACTCTGTTATAATGTGTACATGTAATATGAAAGAAATTTCGAACAAATGACACACATCATGGTCAATTATCATAATTTTTTATTAATACAGAGATCACTGATGGTTACAATATCTACAACAGACTGTATTGGCATGCTTTTGCTGGTGCTGGATATTATGTAAAAAGGTTGGCTCTGTGGAATGCAACTGTGGTGCCCTGCAGTGTAAGCTGCACGTCACTGCAACTTCATAGTATCACCATTACCGCGATTAGTTCAAATTTAAGAGGAAACACATTGTTTAGTGCGTCAGAGGTTCAGTAACTTGGATTTTCATTGAGTTTAACAGTTTTAACAGAACCTATTGTGGGCAGTTCAGCACACACAGCTGTTGTCTAACACAGGACTAAGATAATATGGGTAATCCGGTCCTGTATAAAAGCTCTGAGCCTTTCCATCTAAAAGCAAGGGTAAATAAATCATAGCTTTCAATATCATTTGTTTGAGAGGTTCACCCAAACCCAGACACACATCCCACCCTCTTCCCCAGTTGTAAGCCAAGCATCTCTCTAACAATGCCAAGAATCTGGGTGTGTACAAATTAGAATGGGTTTATTTTCCCACGATCAGTGCAAGACCCGGGCACTCTGCAAAGTTCATATTCTGCAGGTGTCCTTTTTATAATCCAACGGAGTGCAGTACCGTAATTGAACTTTTGCAATTAACAAAGCGTATTAGTAAGGAAAATAGAGGAATTCTGGTTTGTTATTTAGAAGTGAATTCTCTTTTACAACCAATAATAGTTGCTTTCAAAGGGGCTGGCTTGCTAACAAAATTACAATATAGTGGACATACTTTTAGTATAGATCAGTGAATTTTGTTACATGAATTAATGTGTTTACTGATGTCAAAACTGACGGCACATTGCAAATGTAGAAGCGCTGTATGGTGAATTAGGCCTACAACTATGACAGCCTGGCTCAACCATTGTGCATGTAATGACTTATGTTATGAACTAAATGTTTAGATGTTTGTGGTGGTAAGACAATTTAACAGAGAACCAATATAGTACATTTTGATCAACATTACATAAGCAATTTTTAGCCTTAGGAAACAGCAGACAAATGAAGGCTACATAATAATTTGTATTAATGTAGGCTACCACAGGATTGGCAATTTGACTAGAATAGATGTGGGGGTTGAACAAGTACTTCAGAGATGACAGAGAATTTCAATTGTGATCTGAGAAATATAGGTACCAAAACCACTGAGAACTGTCATCACCAGATGCATCACAGGCACTGCAATATCTATCTATAGGAAATCTGTGTGTGTAACTAACATCACTGCTGGCACTGTATTGTATCTATAATTCCAGGAATCTGTATTTGTGTGTTTCACTGACATCTTAATCACCGACTGCATCACGGGCACTGTGCACCAGTGAAGTATAGCATGAGAGTTACACATAGGCCTACTGTAGCTAGGGAAAAAACCCGGTGCTAGTATGGCACCGGTACCTATATGACCGGTATGTACTGGACCGAATCGAAACACAGATTTTTATGCCTCATTCATGCCTGAGTTGTCGATTTAAATATTTGCCTGAAATGTCCATAAGAAGCATCATCACCATGCATGATCACTAGTTTAATTATAGCCTACTGCATTCATGTGGTGTCAGAATAATTCGAAAAATAATTTCCAGACTGAGAAAATTAATGTGAATGCAAGTCGTGAAGAACAGGGCAGACAACAGGGATTTATTTTTTTAATAATAAAAAAGCTGTTTTTTAATGTCCATCCACCGTCGGTTTGTGGCTCTTTTTTTTAGGTATCACTTCAGGCACCGTTTAGGCACCGGAACCGTTTTAAAAGTAAATTTTTGGCACCGGTATTGTAAAGATTCAAACGATACCCAACCTTAACTGTAGCAGACTGGTGGGAGCTTCCTGTAAGCGTTGCTTGCAAACCCAGTCTTCACATATCTACACATTTATTTTTATCTGGGCCTTTGGGTGTGCTATTGGAATCAGCCAACGACCACACAGAGATATATAATCAAACTGAGATTCACATTTGCACAGACATTTCTTTCTCCATCTGTGACAGAGCCCTGTCAGAATAGACACACTGTCAAGCGAACACAGACAGACACACACACACACACACACTATTGATATTGTTGTGGGTACTCACGATTTTGTCCCATTCAAACATTTTATTTCTCAATTTCTAACCTTAAACCTTAACTTTAACCCAAAAACCTAACCTGAACCCTACTCCAAAACCTAACCCTCGCCTCAACCCCTAACCTTAAAACGATCCCTAACCCAGATTAGAAAAATCACTTAAACTTGACAGGTCCTGAACCCTATACTACAAAGCAAATTCAACATACCCAGAATATATTTTTGTTAACTGTCTTAACAAAGCCTAACATTTGTAATCCTGCATAAGCGGTGTCAACAATGCTCATCAAATCAAAGCCTAATTTGACCATCACGTTGCAGAGACATGACGCGTAATGCGCGATTTGTTTTTTCTACTGATTAAAAAAAGTATTTTTTTGTTTATTTACATGAGGTCAGGGCTGAGCGGTTAGGGAGGAGTTGGGCTATTAATCAGAAGGTTGCCGGTATGATTCCCGGCTGTGCCAACTGACATTGTGTCCTTGGGCAAAGCACTTCACCCTGTTTGCCTCCGGGAGAATGTCCCTGTACTCACTGTAAGTTGCTCTGGATAAGAGCATCTGCTTAGTTACTAAATGTAAACATTACCAAAATGGGGTGGGAGCAGGGACCCAAATTGCAATCTCTTCATGGGGCCCAACATTTTTAGCGGCACCCCTGTGTGTGTCTATCGTAACAGCTACACTGGTTCTTTAGGTGCGCTGATTTGAGTGACAGTTTGGAGCAATATTAATTCCAGCTCAAATAAAATCTGAATGTAGGCAATTAATTGTTAATGTTAATTTTAAACTGATTTGTATGCAAAATTTGAAATGATTTAACAGATTGAAATCTAATAGTTTGAAATAGAATGCGAACCCAACCATTCTGATGTCACAAATCACTTGGTGGCTAACCACACTCCCATATTCCAGAGCGCTCTGTCTAAACATAGATGGGCTATTCTTCAATGTAGTCTAACACACGTTTTTCACAACCATACTATCGCTAGCTAGCAAGACATTGTATTGGTAATTGGGTTTGACTGATGGAAAATGTAAATTTATCCCAGAAATAAGAATTAGAAACATGTTTTTTATTATCTAGCTTCATTAAGTATAATTTTGCCCAGCAACAGTTGTCTACCCCTTTCTACAGAGGTTTGATATTGAACACTGGTATAAAAACACATAAGATACCGATAACAGTTTCCAATACTACAACCACAAATAAAGTTTTGTATTGATTAAATTCAGGTATAAATAATGAATAATACATTTTTATTATGTTAATACAAGAAATCATCTTTTCCAGTGTAAACACATTTACATATAACTTAGTTGTAGTGAAAGATCAAATACTTTATAATTCTATTTGTATTTCTTACCATAAGTGAACATTCGAAAAGTGCAATGTCCGGAAGTAATTTGCATTGTGTTGTGTTATTGACTACCACCCTCACCTAGAGAATTATAAGCACAACAGCTCAAATCTAATTTGATGAACGTATTCCATAACAAAAAAATATAATGTTCTAGACATTGTAATAATATAATATATTATCATAATATTGTAATATACATATTAACTTTTTTCTTCTTGTTTTAAGCTTGAAGGAACGTCAGGTTGTGTGAGTTCATGAATCAGAATCATAAACATATTTTTCATTTAATAACATTGCGAGGATACAGAATTCATTGATGAGTCTATGTGAATGCGGTCTTAAAAAAAACAACTTTTCAGATTTTTTTAGATAGCTATAAGGGATTGTTTTAATTTAGCAACTATGGGATTACAAGGTTAACATTTGCAATTGCATGCACACGTTTTAACACGAACATGGCATAGAAAAAGATGGAGTAACATTTGGAAAGAATGAGTGATATGGAAGGAGTGAGGGATGTATTTTGTTCTAATACATAAAAAAAAAAAATGACTAAATGTAAATGTACATTGTCAAATAAACATTATTAGGATTCATGACCGAACCACTTGATGATAAGCAGTTAGTACATGATAAGATATTGATAAGTAATGTCACTGTTTTTTGCACTCCTCTCTTGTTTTAACCGATGTCACCTTTATTTCTCTTTAATGAAAGATTTACATTATTTTACTACTCCACACTCCAACATAATTTCGTAATATAAATTAAATTCCACTATCCATTTTTCAATTCAATGTTAAATGATCATGAATAGCCTGACATAAAGCAAACTAACAGATTCAATCTTCCAATCTTTTGGTATGAAGTTTTGCAAAAAGGTGAACCATTGCTTTGACACCGAAAACCCAGGGTTAAACCTTAAGTTACCTTGCTAACCCCTAAAACCTTGCTCTGTAGTATATATTTCAGGAAAATGTCCCCACATTTGACAGTATTTCTTATTTTCCTTTTCTTCCCCACAAGAATAGCAAAACAAGTCCAGAAACACACACATACATGCACATACACACTCACACACAGATAGACAAGCTGACACACTCTCACATCCTCATACACACAAACACACACTTACAGATTATCACATGACCCACACACTCAAACACAATGCACGCACACGCTCATGCACAGAATTGCGCTGACAAACACATAGGTAATAAAACCAAAACGAAAAAATACAAAACAGCAAAAACCCAACATTAAGTATTATGTTCATATAACATCTCAATATTTGACACCATTTCAACTCAAATAAAAGTAAAGTTACTATGTTTCACATTCAGACAAAATGAATGTAAAATGTAGATTTTAAACATACTGTATGGAGTGAGACACGTTAATACATCTAGACTTCATCAGTTTAATTGAACTACAAGCATCCTTCTGAAATGAGAAGTGAAAACAGTAAGGTAAATATATTTTAATATTTTGTCTAGTTTTTTTCTACCTGTTTCTGTACAAATGTATTTTTCAGTGATGAGAGGCATGGAAGGAGCTGCATGCCTGATTGAGAGGTGCTATGTGCAGAAGCAAGTATGAAGTTAATTAGGAGCTTTAACACTGACCTACTATCAATGTTCATATGTTACCTCTTATAGTTCAGGTTAGGATTTCAAGAGAACAAACGGGTCCACACCAGAACAAAGGCAACTTCAATGCCAGACAGCGGGGGGCAGAGGGATGGAGATAGAAAGCTTTTCATGGCACAGCAGTGAATTAAGGAATGGCTTTTTTACAATTAGTTACATTATTAAAATGTGAAATAGCACGTCTGGACAGGGAGATGGAGACAGAGAGAGCTCAGTGTGAGAAAAGATGCAATGTGCTGTACTGGGGAAATGGGTGTCCGTCCTCATTCCCCAGGCTTCAAAGGTGTCACCCTGTCATCCTCTCCTCTTCATCTCCCTGAAATAATAAATGATACATGCTCATTTACAGTGTTTCTGTTTGTGGGTGTATTTGTGAGTAAAATGTTTCTTGTTTAAGTTAACTTGTGAGGAAACTTTCTTGGGCCCCACAACGTTGAGTGCTATTTCTTGGGTTTTTTAGGGTTTTTAGGTTTAGGGTTGGAATTTCAAGAATAGTTAAGTTCAGGGATAACACCATTTTGAATAGGAGTTAATTGTCCGTCCTCACTAGGATATCAAAACAAATCTGCTTGTGTGACAGAGAAAAGAAGTGTCTGTGTGCATAGAAGAATGTGTGTGAGTGAGTGTGTGTATGTGCGTCCACTCAACTGCTCCATCACTGTTACACCATCTCGTATTGATTAGCCGTGATGACCCTTGAAAGACAGCATGCCAGTAACATGCCAATCAACTGATTGGAGGGAGGGACAGACAGTAAAAAGGGAAGGGAAGACACAAAAAAGAGAGGCCAATTGAGTCAGGCTTAAGAAGATAGTGGAGAAATGAACAATCCAAATTAATCATGTACTGAACTCTTTGTAAAAAATGAAGGCATTGTGGTCCTTTCTGACCTGTGAGAAGGCGATGCCAAACGTCACTCCTGCGAAGATGGCCATGTTGGTTTCTAAGAAGGAGGTGACTAGCTCGTAGCAGCCCTGAATACAGAAAACCTCAGGTGTGTGGTGGACAAACAGGCTGGGACATTAAAGGGGGTAAAGCTTTGGGACATATCATGCTGTAACATGGGATCTAAGATGTGTTCTGACCTTCTGGTTGACCTTGGTGGGGCCCACAGTGGCATTACGGCGGTCCTGGAGGCTGCAGTCGGAGGCATTGGAGCAACAGCTGGATGGGAGGCCATTGGAAGGGTAGTACACACTGGCCAGCCAGCTGGTGTAGTTATACACCCCACAGCACTGCAGCTATAGGGGGAAGTGGGGGGAGAGGGAAGTGGGGCAGAGGGTGGGGAGTTTTTACTTTTCCAAAGCAAGACAGTAAGTTTGAAGGATTTTGAATACACAATCTCTCATGGATGTACCATTCTATAGTCTGGTCAGTTTGCTGATATGGGGGATTCTAGGCATAGACGTTCCAGAGAGCCAGTTTCTTGTTAAAGATCATTTCGGAAAATTGTCAATGGAGGCGCTTGTGTGTACAGATGGCCTTTCTCATAGGTAGGGTCTGGACTAACTTTTCAGCTATTGTTCTGTTGACTTACATTGTGCTGCATCATGTCCACGGCCAGACTGGTCTCATCTTGAGCGTTGTAGTTCAACACGGCATCCGTGTACGTCCTCAAGAATGTCCCCTTTATCTACACATGCACACATATTCACTGATAAAACAGAAACTTTCCAACCAATGGAATAAAAGGTTAAGTATGATGTTGTGTCGGAGGGCTTGGAGAGACTGACCTCATGGCGAAAAACAAAACCGGAGATTCCAGCGACTAACTCAGCCAAGAAGACCAGGGACAGGAACATTGCATACTGCAGACAGACAGAAGGGGTGGAAAGGAATCAAGAGAGAGAGAAAATTTGTCATAGAAAGAAAACTGATGGAGAGTAATGTGACTTAACAGTAAGCAAAGCAAACCCTCCCTCCCTCTCCTCTCCTCAGTTTAAATTCTCCACCTCGCCCTCTCCCCTACTCTCACCAGCTTCAGCATCCATGGGCTCCCCCTACAGGTGGCAAAGCAGCCAAAAAGTCCGAAAATGATGATGACAGTGCCGGTGCTGATGAGTACGAAAGGTGCGTTGGTGGAATTGTCCGCAATCACAGAGATGTACGGACCCAGCATTAGCTTCCCCCATACTCCCACTGCCAGCAGGATCGCCCCTGTGATCTGGATAAAAGAAGGAAAGAAGAAAGGAGAGGGGGCGGGGAGATTAGTATAGTGAAACAGGCTATTTCTAAACTTTATACACATAAAAGAAATACAAAGAATAGAGGGGAAAAGAGAATATAGAGAAAAAGAGAAGAAAGATTGTAGGGGGATGATTACAGAATAAAAAAGAGAGCAGAGGGGAGGTAGAAAGCAGGAGCAGGAATAGTGAGTGGAATAAGGGGGGCCATTCAACCATTGTTCAATTGCTGAGCTTCACAAAGCAGTGAGGCCCCTTCAGCTGCAGTGCCGGTCTTACACTGTATGCTGTGAGTTGGTCTGAGAGGAAAAGCGCTACCCTGTGGCTCCATTTGATATACGGTATAGCCAAAACAAAAACAAATCTAATTGATCAACATTTAGATACAATAGGCAACATCATAAGGGGGTGGTGTCAGAAAGACAACATGGAGCATTCAACTGGTTTTGTTCATTGTTCTATATCCCCTGTGTGCAAAAGTTGGAGCGGTATTTTGATAACTACAAGTGAGAAACCAAGATCACCTTTCAGCTTGTCCTTGACTGTGGCCTGGGGGAGGGGGCACAGCAGGTGCTTTAAGATATACACAAGCTGTAGAGCAGTAGAGAGAGGGCTGGAAGGACAAAACAGGGAAGGGACACTGGAGATGGAGTGAGAGAGTCTGAGGGTGACAACAGGGTGTGATGTTTTGGATTACCGATATCTATCTCGCCCCCCCTGCACACAGACATATTGACACAGACGCTCACACACACACCAACTAAGAGAGTGCAAATCAAAAGAGCTCTTTGATGCTCAGCTAGGCACATCCTCCGGTTGCTCTCCTCTTAGCATTTCAAATGAACACAGCCCATGAAGACACGTGTTGTGAGAGGAACCGCCTGTGTCTCTGCCGGGGTGCGGCTTTCTGGGACAGAGCAGAAGGAAGAAGGGGCTCAGATTAGTTTGACACCCCCCTCCAGCGAAGCCTGATGCCAAGTCATTCCCACCTTTCTCCAAAATGGCTGCTCTATGTCTCACTGCAAGCCAGGCAAATGATGCTGTAGGGTAGAATTGCAGACAGAAAATGTGCATCTGTGTTTGCATGTTAGTTTGCAATCACACACATTCTCTAAACACCCTGCAGCTCTCCGGTCACCTCACCCTGAGCCTTTACTAAATGGCCTCAACTCACCATTTCATCAAATCACCTACTCCTGACCAGACAGAAAAAACAAACACCCAAACAGCCCAGTGACAAACGTTCCTTCCGTTGGTTCCACATGATTCTACATGGTTCCACATGGTTCCACTTTGTTGAATCAATTTAGTCTTTGTCTGATTCTACTTAGTTCTTAACCATACATGAGATGAAGCCAATTCTACACAGAGGATTTGGTCTTCAGAGTATCTACAACAACATGAGTCAGCTGATATTTCTCTTTACTCTATAGTGTAGTTAGTCGGCAGAACACATACACCTGCACACCCTATTAGCATAAGCCCACACGCACACTATTAACACAAATACACAAAATTGTTAACACAAACACAATAACCTTCCTACATTCACTGCTAGTTCTGTGCTGAGTAGAGAGAGCTAAGGAGACAGTAGAAAGTCAATGAGGTTCAGTGGGTTTCATTGAGCAGACTGGAATCCCCAACTACCTTACAGCCAACCTCCAGACCAATCTCATACAGTACCCTCCCCAGCCATGGCAGGTGGGAAATGACAATGTCCTATGGGTCCTAGGGAAACTAGCTTCCACATATTTTTTACATATATTATTTGGAGGCATTTCTGCCTTTTATTATTTATTTCTGATAGAGATAGTGTTTTTTGAGAGGACAGGAAATTTGGGGGGAGAGAGAAAGATGGGATGACATGCAGTAAAGAGCCCAGGCCAGCCTACATGGTGCGAGCATTAGTCCGGTGAGCCACTTGGGCGCCTCCACTACAAGCATTTGAGTGAAGAGATATGATAGCTTCTGGATGTACATTTTATCTAGATAAACTAGAAACAAGTCTACTGCAAAATTCAGGACAGAACTGATATTCTGGGGGAAAACACTAAATAAACCATGACAGCCAATGACCAAATGTTGATAGAAACCCCCAAAATACAGTAGGCCTGCAGTGGCAGGCTATGTGGAGTGTTGTAAGCAATGCCAACTCTGTGGCGACTCGACGGTTCGGACACCTCCTGTTGTATTCCTGGCCCTTACAACCTCCCCTCCCCCTGGGTTTGGAACAGGCCTTTGCTTCTGTCCCCTGGCACCAAAACAGGTGGCAGATCGTTTTAATATAGCATGGTAAACATACCCCGAGTCTGCTGGTGGTGCTACTTTTAACCTGGCATTGGTGTGCGTGAGACATACGGAGACGGACCATTCTGACCGGAAGACATTATCTGCCCTGACAAGCTGACTACAGCAAAACACAGGCATGAACTATGTCTGGGGAATCCTACCCCCTCCCCAACCTCTGAATAGAAGTAGAGCCGAAGGACAGACCCAACTAACTTCTAAGTACGCCCACCCCGCTTACATCCTCTGGTGATCTCTCTCTCTCTCTCTCTGTCTCTCTCTCTGGGGTGACACTTAATAATCATAGCTTGGGACCCAGGCCAGGGCTGTGGGAGTACCAAGGCTGCCATGTCCGGTCTAATTTTAAACGTTCGTATGGATGATACCCACACATGCTACCTTGGAAGGACGGCTTGTGATTAGGACTTGCTAGTTAATAACCCAGGTATATAGCCAACGTCTGTGTGTAGTCCCAAATACTATGCCTTTAGTCTTTCACCTATAGCCACATTGGTTTTGCAAATAGCCTACAGTCAAATAATTTAAAAGGCTAACTAAGAAGAAGCTGCTGGTGATGGTCCCATGCTTCCTTGAGCTTGAAGACTGGAGTTTAAATGAACAAGGAGACCAGTGTCAAACCATACGTTAAGTTGCTCATTTTACCATAATTTCACTGTACCCCCATATTCATAAATAATTTTCTGGTGTTTACTAGTTCACTGAAATAAAACACGGTGCTGAAGGTCTGGCCCAACGATGACAAGGAATCTTCATCGCTCTGGAGACTACCGACATTCACTGTTCATATGCGTCAGCAGCCATAAGGCATTATCTGTGTCATAAAAGGATGCTACTCCCAATCAGAGTATTTTTTTTATTATTTCAAAGCCGTATTGGGGTCATTAATATGCAGTCTACGCTACGGTACAGCGCAGCAATATATGCATGTACCACGATAAAAGGCCAATAAAATGAATTTAGGCAACAATGCAAAAGCCTGCGCAGTCGAATTTATCAGGGGAAAACAACGGAATCGCCGTTACAAAGGGTAGGCTATGTTGACGTAGAACGTAGTCCCAACATCTGATAAACAAGAGCCAACATAACGCTTTCACATTTAACACAAGGTCACATCCTTAAAACATATCTTACCCAGAACACGAAGGAATAGACGATTAGGAGGGTCTTGAGGCAGGTTATCACTGGTTTGGTCTTCATTATGCCAAACGGAATAGTCGGCCGAAACGTCCCTCTCTGTTAATAAACCGTTGCTTTTCTACCTTTCTCCGCTACGAGGCACTAGCGAAGAGGATTGTTGTGCACTTGCTCGAGCAGGAGATGCGTATAGGCTACGCTAAAGTGTCTGTCATATTATATTGCAATTAAAAGCATAGCTCAGGCGTAAACCTTTATTTCCAAACATGTCAATTCACGATCAGTGAAATATTCCTATTGCAATATTTTGTTGAAGCTTTTTAGCGTATGATAGGCCTCATATAGGCGCCTAACGCAAACGTGCTCATTCAAAATTATTGCTTTCTAATGTAACCGATGTGACTCTTGATGAGCCAAATACATTTCCCTATTAATAACTTTGTCATGCCGTAAATATCTGGTCATTAAAACAAGTTAGCATGGTTGTAAACAAAATACATAGGCCTGTGGAAAGAAAGTGCACGCAACCACTATAATGAGTGCAATAATTCAGTTGTAGCTGTTGTCACTCATGCATCGTTGGTCTCTATTATACAGTTGTCAGATCCACTGAGATGCAGTAGCCTACAGCAATTAAAATAAATCCTACAGTTTATGTGCATCCACACTTCCATAATAATGTGATACAGTCATGTGAGTGCTGTGACATGGGCCTGTACAGTACATATTTGATAATTTCAGATGTTTTTAATGTTACCATGCATTCAGTTTGAAGTAGCATCCTGTCATATGGTCTTTTCCTTCCTTTGATGGTTAGAACATCATTAAACTAGAGAAAGTAAACCTCATGGGCACAGTCTAAAAATAGTTTAGACAAGCTTTAGATTACTTCTTCCTTCTTAGATTTCTGTTCTTACATAATTCCAGTTGGAAAAAGCTCAAGGTATAGGAAGGAAGGAAAGAACTAGTAATTAATTGTCCAGTATGATACTGTCACTACACCAGAAAACATAGATACACATATTTGTCTATGACTAAATTCTATGCTTTTTTTTCTAAAGTATTTACTGTATCGTATTGTTGTTCAGTTCACACAATGCCCTGATCAACTTAGTCACCACTGAGACAATGGATAAATCTGACATTCACTGTAGCCATAACTTCGAACGAAGACCCTCAATGGCTCCAGTGAGTCAGCATAAGCACATGGTCGCCCCCTGGTCCTTCTGTTCCCCCAGTTGTCTCAGACTGCTCATACTGGGTTGCTTCAGCCTTAGCGGCTTGTGGCTCTTCAGTCTGTAAGCCAGTGTCAAAAAGATGGCATCCACATGCTCCTTCTCCCCAGGGTCCTTAGCAGAGGTTTCAAACAGGGGTAAGTTGTAGCTGTCAGCCAAACGCTGCGCCAGGGCTGTGGGCACCTCCAGGTGACTCCGCAGGTCACACTTGTTTCCTACCAGGATGCGGGGCACCATGGGGCAGACAGAGTGGCGGCTGCACTCCTCAATCCAGTCTGGCAGGCTCTGGAAGGAGGCCATGCTGGTCACATCATAGACAAAAATGACAGCGTGGACGCTGCGGTAGTAGTGCTCCACCATGCTCTTCCTGAAGCGCTCCTGGCCCGCTGTGTCCCAGATCTGCAACTGAGGGAATAAAGCAATGGAGTTGGAACAGGTGGGATTGAAACTGACAACTTTTTGCATGGAAGCCTAAACAACTACTGGCCTACTATGTGAAGAAAGAGATATACGAGTGGAAAGTCATCTAGGGGCTTTTCAAAAATAGGACTTCTCTGCCATGAAGGTAATTATGTTTATTACTAAGGGAATACTTTTAGTAAAGTAGGCACAGGTTACTATTAAATAGAAAATAAATAAATACAAAGGTTGTTTCACTTCCAAAAATCAACTGTAAAAGACGAAACTAAAAATGTTGTATTGTCCTCTCACAATGTATCTGTTTCGTAAACGGTAGGCCTAAACATCTTTTCCCCCAACAGTAAAGACGGACATTTGTTATTTGTTGTTGCAAACGCAATATTATAGAAGTAACTTAATTCTCTTCACAACTTCGATAGACACAGGATAGAGGCTGAATCAGCAGGCTAGGTAATGATTACAGTATATGTTGTGTTCCGTAGCCTCCGTATAAACCGCTTTACCCAGACGGACCACTACTATGATATAGGTTTACTGATTCATGGATCATATAAACGTCACAGTCTTACCTTGATACACTCTCCATCGAGTTCCAATGATCTCTCCCTGAAATCAACACCGATTGTTGCTTCGGGGTTTTCAAGAAACCTACCCCCACAAAACATGTAGGTTAGACATGTTTTACCCACATTAGAGTCTCCGATGACAATTATTTTGAAAATTCTAGTTTGCGATGTCTCGTGTTCATGATTGCATGACGATTCAAATGACTTATCTCTGTTGAAAACAGTATCAAAGCCATTTTCAGTGATGAATTCAATTGCCATCGCTCATTTTCATGAGATCGTCAGAATTGTCGCGAGAACACCTTTTAACACTGTACAATTTCGAGAACAGGCTCAGCCAACCACCATTGAGCACTTCTGCTGGCCATTAGATGTCGTTATGCCTCAATAAAAAAACAACTAATAATGTTTAAAGGATCAACAGTTTATTTATCCAGATAGACTTGTATGTAAACGAACGTATCATCCACGGTATTGTATCATCAGACACAAAGCCGTCCGTGCAGCTGATCAATGTCAAACCATCCCAACACTTTTAAGGTCCTGAATATAAATTAAAGATATTGAATAATTACCTCCTAAATTAATGTGGAATACATTGGCCAACTACTAAATAAAACTGGGGAGGAAAGGAGAATCTATTCATTGTTATTCCTAGCATGACTAGATCTAGAATATCAGCCAAATAAAACACTGTGTGGTCATGTGTGAATGTTATAAGTGCAAATGGTTTCATAGTAGGCCTACTTCAACAACCACAACCCTTCCTGACAATAGTTAACTCTCAAACAACAGTGAATTACATTGAATACTCTTACTGTACAAGACAAGGTCTTCCTTTTCAGTAATTCTTTTCAAATACACTCCAGTATTTAACTTAAAATACAAACAATAAAACGTAATCAAATCAATATTACTAGAATGATATTCACAATGTAAAAAATATTAAAATATTTCCTTGAAACTTTATTTGTTGTCATGGCTATTACTTAACCTTAACCTGAGGCAGTATAGTGCACGGTTTTATTGCGTTGACGCTGTCAGTTTCACCTCTGCAACTGTAGACCACAAGTAAAAATACTTATAGTGGCCTGCACAGAATACATTTTTTTTTTTTTTTTTTTTTTTTTTTTTAAGTTGAATAACTAAACAAACAAAAAGAGTCACAGCAACAAAAAATGCATCTGTAAATTGGGAAAGTTTCAATGTGAAATCATTGTGGTTTCTGGGGTCTGCTTTCGCAAGAATTTTTATGTCATGACAGTTGAGCCTGGCCTGTTTTGTTTCCAACTGAGCACTGCTCTCAAGTTTGTTTTAGTAAAACAGAATGTGAGCTCACAACATCAAGCTAGTCTTCCTGGTTTCCTAAGTTTTTTACAATTGAAAATACCCACTGGTATGATTGTTCATCCAACCAGGCTGTGTATGGAAAATGGCCTTCAGTGTAGAGTAGTCATAAAAAGGGACTTCTGGTCAATTCTTCTTCCTTAATCTCCCCTGATTTATCTGTATACATATACATAAGACTATACCAGTTTCCTCACACCTGGGATAATACAACTGTTCGATGTGTTTCCATTTGTATAGAAATCCAGAATTTAGGTGAGGTTAAATGTTGAAAGGTTTCCCTTTCATGCAATTGCATCTCCCAGGCCACAGAGACTACCAGTTCTCATCAGAAAAGGAACTTGAGCTACCGGAGTCTGAGTCTGCATCCGTCAGCCCGTCAAAATCCCAGTCAGCACTAGATCCGCTGTCGTCATCCTCCTCTGTGGCAAAGCTCTGGGCTGAACCCAAACACACCGAGTACAAGCGTGTCGAAACGCACACGGGACCCAGCGAGGAGACGTACACGGCCATGACGTTCTTCCAGCTTTCCTTAGCAGAATCATACTCGTGTATGAGGACCCTGTTTTTGTTGTGCTGCAGTAGTGTCTGAGTTAGAAGCAGAAGTTTCCCTTTGTGCTGTATCACCTGGTAATTCAGGGCCCGGCTGTCAATAGGGATATCCCCCAGCCTCTTCCACTCTCCTCTGGCAGGACTATAGGTCTTTACCACTGGGATGTCACACACACAGACTATCTGGTCTTCAAACACACAGGCCTTGTGCAACTTGTCTCTCCGAAGGGGGCCACAGTGTCGCCAGCGGTTTTTCTTGGGGTCGTAACAGAGCATCCTCCGTTTGTTGACCACGTACAGGTGGTCGTTTACCGCCACAACCTGCATCTTGCCCAGGGAGTGGGGCAAGGGGGCTACCAGGGTCCACTGGTTTCTCTGGATACTGTAACACTCCACCTCCTTCAGTCTGGTATCCGTGGCAGAGTTCCTGCCCCCCAGGATGTAAATGTGGCCACTGAGGTAGCCCATCCCTGAATGTACCCTCCCCACGAGCCTCTCGGCCAGGCCCTGCCAACTGTTCAGGAGAGGGTTATAGACCCAGAAGTGTTTGGAAAGGTGGGAGGCCAGGTATAGTGTATTATCAGGCGTGGCGCAGGCCATCAGAGACTCCATGGTAAATCGTTTGTAGTCCTGGCTGCTCAGATTCACCAGAGGGGGAGCCATGAAGTAGAGCTCCTCTGAGAAAGGGTCGCAGCACATTATGTTGTCATTCGGCAAACCAAAGAAGAGAATCATCTCTTTGGCACTCGTGCCTATCCTGGGTTTGAGGCCGTCAATGCCGGCTTTCATGGGGACTCCATCCTCTTCTGCGGCCCCACCCATTAAGTGCCCAATGTATTTCTCCAGGCTGGGGGATACCTTGATGCTGTTGAAGTAAGCTTGATCCTTTTCTGTGAACAAGCTCCAGCGCACACACATGAGCACCTGCAAGGCATCCTCTGTCTCTTGAGGTGCATTTGCATCAATCCACTGTAGGGCAGCTGAGCACACCTTCCTTTCACAGTCCACATCAAGTGTGTCTAATGACAGCATTTCCTTCATCTGTCTCAGGTCCAGCTCACACAATTCCTTACCACTAGTGCTGAGCTGGAAAAAGTTTCTAGCTATGAAAGCCTGTGATTTAGCCTTTAAATCTTTATTGTCATAAGTGTCAGCAAATTTTAAGATCCCGACGCAGTTCGAAAGGTCCAATCTCCGGGTCATGAAACTAGTGCATGCCTTGCTGATGTAGTCAAGCTGAAGCATATTGGCGGCTGCGTAGAGCTTCTGAACATTCCCCTCAGAGATGGTCACTTTGCCTGTGTAGCAGTAATCTATTATCAGTGACATCGACTCAGCATCCACGCCACGAATCAACACTTTATCCTGCATACTCTCATTGAGCCCGCCGGTAAACATGCTTTTGAAGTACGGGCTGGCAGCAGCAAGGATATTACGGTTGCAAAAAAAAACTTTTATTTGGTCACTTTTGTCAACCTCTAGGGTCGCGTAGTCGCATTCCACTTCGATTGCAATGTCCGCGAGGAGCTGAGAATCGTAGAATAGTTTCAGCTCTTTAATCAAGCCCCTAGCGTGATTTACATCTTCCAGTTCCTCTGGACCACTGAAAAAGCCGACCATTGAAGCCATTTAAGCAGTGGCTTGAGGGGCTATGTTCAATGTCAATATTTGTCCTGCTCGTCGAAATATTGTAGTCATACGGTCGAAGACTCCGAACCAGCGCAAAAGCCTAGTTAATAGCTGTCAATCGGATGTAAAGGTGTCCATGAATGAAACAATATTACAATAGCTTCGAATGGTAAACAAATAGGCTACCCTGCATTTATCCTCAGTGCAAATACCCTACTTGCAATGCAGCGTTTCTTCGATGCCGACTGACAACTCAATATCATGAATGAAAATATTGTCTTTCAAGTCCGATACAAGCATTATACAAGCAGACTGAAAATAACATGCACTTTCAGTAGTCAAATATACTCGCTTTTAGGGTTATCTTTCAGCCATTGATAATTCCATCTTGTTCTCAAGACATAGCAGCCACTGTATAGCTTTGCGTGGTCACACAATCTTGCTACCAATGGATTGGTCGCATATGGCCTCGATAGGTTGCTTGTAACGGAGACTGAATTAAGTTTGGTTGACCAATTTCAGATTCTCAGAACCATATTATGTCTATGCACAGAACGACGATCTCACACAAGCGACGGCTGTGCACGTTTAGATTTTAATACACTTAACAATTAGGCTTCATGTTTACATTAGTGTAGGCCTATAAGCACCATATTGGCTTTTAATTCTTCCAGTCGGACAAAATATATGATTATTCCCGCCATCAAGAGGCTATTGCTGTGTGAGATTTAACAGATTTTTGTAGGATTAAGGTCAAAATGAAAGCAGCCAGGAACTCTTATTGTCGACCCCGATAGTCTGATAGGCTACATCGTTTTTATCACTTTTGTAGCGTCAGCTGAAATGCTTGATGCAGCGCCAAAATGAAGATGAGCCAAGAACTGTTTTATGGACCGAGTAATGTCTCGGTCCATAAAGGAAGTTTTAACATTTGGTTTTCCTGGTTGCTTTCATTTAAAGAACTCTAACAAATCTAGATATCTTTACTTAAAAACCTCTAACAAAATACATAAAATCTGAGACATTTTTTAATCAATGGTGGACTGATCAACATGGGCTCGTGTCGCGGACACCCTGCAATGCCGCCGCTGACCACCAGGGGGGGGGGGGGCACGGACCCCCGGTTGAAAACCCTTGTTATATGGAAAGAGTTTAGGTTGTATTAGCTACTTGCATGTGTGTTTCACGCATGTAGCGTATATGTTCCTTCAGGCAACGCAATGATGTCACCTCTTACCAGGGGCGGCGCCAGTGAATTTTTTATGCAGGTGCTAAGGGGGTGTTAGATCATTGACAGGGGGAGATGCGCAATTCTATATATTACATAGCCTAGGCTTAAACTTTTGTTTGTAACCACAGATAAAAAGTCAAGTGTCCAGACATCCCAACCTGCAGAGACTCATTTCCTCCCGCACGCATGATGTACCCCCTCAACCAGACACGCATCAGATGTAAGATATATGTTGTACTTACTTTAATGTCTCCGATAACACTTAGGAAAAGTCCCCCGAGCGCACTGCATTCCTTCTCCATAACAGCCTCCATTTTCAGGACCAACTGATGGTCAGTTAGTGGTCACTTCAGTGCTGCACCCCGTTTATCCTCCAGCTCTAACCAATTCCTTTTTTGTTTTTTTAAATGTATAGGCTTCACTTCTCTGACAGTAAATGACAATCAAATTGGCATATTACAACATGATGATAATAATAGCGGATTATATTTGATTCAATGAAATACCATCAACAAGGACATAATAGCCTATACGGTTCCTCAAATATTGATCGAATAATTTAACCAGAGATAAGTGTGTGAGACACAAATGTCCAAAGTGAACTGACAAAAAAGCATAATTGACATAACTGCACCATGATAGATTTAAAGGGAAGACTATATTCTGGCCCCAAAGTTATAAAAAATGAATTTGAAAGTGCACCATCCACAGCAGTTTGTTATTTTAAGAACTCCTTTTGAGACAAATTAAGCCAGGACGTTCAGATTTTTTTTGTATTTGACTTTTTTTTATGCTTCATGGAGACCAACAAACTTTGGGACAGTAGCAAAAATAGCTACCCCCTCCACCCGTCTCTCAAGTGTGCCTGTGGTTCAGCTCATTGAGTCGACACAGGCGGTTCTGGTAGCATAGGGTCTTGTGGACGGTGATGAGGAAAGGGAAGGCTGAGGGGAGCTCCACCCTGCGGCTGAGTTTCTGGTGCCCCCAGTGGAGGCACCTCAGCCTCTCTGCCAGGTCCCTCCTGCCGGCACGCTCCAGCCCATCCTGCAGCAACCTGGTCTTATTGGACATGTCCCAGGACCTCTCATACCTAGAGACATATGGGATGAAAGAGAAACGACAGGAGTGTGAGGGAAGGGAGAGAGGAAGAAGAGAGTGAGAAGGAAGGGGCAGAGGGGGGGTCTTCAACGAGAGTTTGTTACTTTTCCAAAGACAATCCTTATTCTAATTCATAGTCTACATTTCGAGCTGTGCCTGTGATCTACTGCCTGTGTAGCCTGTACAGTGTGACGCATGCACATCTGGTTCAGGGGTGTAGCCACGGGTAGGCCTGGGTAGGCACAGGCCTACCCAATGTGTTCTAAAGCCTACCCAAAAACGAAAATATCATCGAAAAATTATGCACCGGGTGCACATTGCAAAGTAAATGAGTAAAAAAAAAACTGAAAAGATGCCTATCCACATTTTTCTAGGCCTACCCCCCCCAAAAATTCTGGCTACACCCCTGATCTGGTTTATAGACAGAATCTAATTAAGTTGCATCAGGGGTGCCGCCAGGAATTTTGGGCCCCATGGAAAAAAAATTAAACAAAAATGTATATAATTTCTATTAGTTTTCTATTTTTTGGAATTGTCCTAACATTTCCCCCCGATATGGCACCCCTGAGTTGCATAACGATACAGAAATTATTTGATAATCCTCTTAGTCCCTCACGTTGACCCACACAAATACACACGTTCACAAAAAGTAGCTAAAATTGTGTGAAACTGGGTGAAATGACTGGCCAGTTAGGCATTACATATTTTTTGAATAATATCACGTTGGTTCGATTTCACTCTATGGTCTTAGTCATTTTGCCTAGAATGGCATCAACATGTCTCATTTGTTATTGCTTTCTTGTTCTTTCCCTCTGCCCACCTAGTTTTGTTTCCTGCCCTGCCCTGCCCTCCCACCTCTTTCTGTCTCTCCCGGCCCTCCTACCTCTTTTTCTCTCTTTCTTTTTCTTTCTTTCTTTCTTTCTTTCTTTCTTTCTTTCTTTCTTTCTTTCTTTCTTTCTTTCCTTCTTTCTCTATTTCTTTCTTTCTCTTTCTCTTTCAAACACAGACATTTGTATTTATACTGTATATGTACAGTACACACCAGCACTCCAGCATGCTCCTGGCCTGAGCTTTCTTCTCCGTGGAGGTGGTGTGAAACTTGCGTACTTCCGTCCTACTGAAGCCAAGCTCGTAAGCTAGAACCGGCCATTCAAACCCCAGCTGACGTGAAAGCTCTTGGACCGACTTCAGATTGATCACAGCATCCTGCAAGAATACCCCATTTGTGCAATTATGACTTTATCTCTGCACCCAAAAAGCAAAAGCTAGTGGCAAAGTCCATAGTTGTGAAAATTGCCTGAAGATACTCTCTATTTAGAGTTTTGTTTCCTATAACCCACCACATATCATTCCTACAGAGATTGGGACACATCACAGTTACTGTGAGAGCAGCTACCTAAGAACATCTAGCACTACATTTTGACATACCTCTTGTGCTTTACTGGGCATTTTTTTCTGCTCCACACAGTGACTGTTCAGGAGTTGTCTGTAGAAAGTATGTAAATACTGTTTAAGTCCACAATCAACACATACAGTCATAACCCTATAGTCAATCTATAGGCTACACTATTTCTGTGAAAGTCTCTCTATGCTGTGAAATATTCAACTCAATAAAATAGTACATTTCTGTTAGAACACACCTAGGAGATGACAGATAATGAGAAACTCACCGTACTCTGACACTGCAACTCACCTTATTTTGAAACAATGCTAGTTACTCTTTTCTGTTTGAAACTGTTACCTTAGAAACCAAATGCTAGCCTGTTAAATATTAAGCCCTCTGTACTGCTTTAATTATTTCAAAATATCGCCCCCCCCCCCCCCACCAAGGACCACATGGTTTAGCAGTTAAACATTCTGGTAGATCTACTCAACATGAAACATGTACACTCAGATTCAGTCTCTCTTTCTTTCTTTATGTTGCAACAGTGCTCCCTGCTGTTTATTGTGAGTAAAACTAATTATTTTAGAGTTGGCACCAAACATCTTTATTAGTGCAGTGACTGTGCCTGTGATGCAGCCGATGATTAAGATGGTGGTTACTGTAGATGATTTGGTGTTACTTTAATGGTAGTTTGTACATACACAGTTAAACCTGTTTTCACAGTTTGATCACAGATATCACTGTGCATCCACATGGATTATCAGTAAACACGTTAATTCACTAACAAAACAAAATTCTCTATTATCTACAGATAATAAAGTGTCCTCTTTTTTTGTCTTTCTGTTAGTTAGAAAGACAACATTTCATCCATGAAATGTGCAGTGCATACTAACAACGCTGGCACAATACTGTTTGAAAGCTTCTTTCAAAGGTTTTTCTTTATGGATGACATCAGGTGAACGGGAAGGAGAGACTGGATGCCCAATGAGACAGTAATATCTACTGTGATGAATACTATACTAAAGTGTAAACAAATCTAGATTATGTTTCCTTATTTTACATTTTCCACAACACTATGTACACTGTCCAGTTATTTTCCACTTTCTTTGAATTTTGAGTGTCAGGGTTCACGCAATGATCAGAGGGTGCTTTTTGAACATTTGGTGACTTTGTAGCAATGGACTGTGTTTTGACGCATGTTTTTATTACAGGTTACTTTGCTTGTTCTTTTGAAAGTGTCATCAGAAATTGTTTAACTCTTGGAATTTTTACATAACTGATTTGACAATTACAGTTTAAGGATCTCCATCTATTGAGAAAACAGAAAACATTTTATATGTTTCAGACTGACTGTTAGTTCTAGTCAGCCAAAATCTTCTACACATTTCTCATGTACAATTCCCTAATACTCTAGTTAAAAAGGCTAAATGTATGTTTTCTTGTCTACATCTCTCTATCTCACAAGGTGGTCAGTTATAATACTGTGCCCGTGATGCCGCCAGTGACACACAAACACAGATTTCCGGAATTATATAGACAGTGTCCGTCATGGGAATGATCCCACTGGTAAGATCGGGAAGATCTTACCAGGTCTCCTGGAGAGGCAAAGTGTTAGCCCCCTGCCAGCTCTCCACTGGTGTCCCACAAGGCTCTGTCCTTGGACCCCTCCTCTTCTCCCTGTACACCACCTCACTTGGACCGATCATCCACCTCCCTGCTACGCTGACGACACACAGCTGTAGCTGTCATTCCCCCCGACTGATCCGGGGATCTCAGCCAGAATTGAGGCCTGCCTCACAGACATCTCCGCCTGGATGACCAAGCACCACCTCCAGCTGAACCTCACCAAAGCAGAACTTCTCATCATCCCAGCCAAACCCTCCATCTCCCACAATCTCTCAATCACCCTGGGATCTGTGACGGTGACCCCTTCATCTTCTGCCAGGAACCTCTGGGTTACCATGGATGACAAGCTCTCCCTCACAGCCCACATTGCTGCAGTCTCCCGGTCTTGTAGATTCACCCTTTACAACATCCAGAAGATCAGGAGATAATTGTCTGAGCATTCCACCCAGCTGCTAGTCCAAGCACTTGTCCTCTCCAAGTTGGACTGCTGAAACTCGCTTCTCGCCAGTCTCCCAACGTTAGCAAACCCGCCTTCTCCAGAGGATTCAGAACACAGCAGCCCACTTGGTCTTCAACCTTCCCAGTCGCTCCCATGTTACATTTACATTTAGTCATTTAGCAGACGCTCTTATAAGCGTCTGCTTATAACTTACAGTAAGTACAGGGACATTCCCCCCGAGGCAAGTAGGGTGAAGTGCCTTGCCCAAGGACACAATGTCATTTGGCTTGGCGGGGAATCGATCCGGCAACCTTCTGATTACTAGTCCGACTCCCTCACCGCTCAGCCATCCGACTCCCCTGTTACCCTGCTACTCATCTCCCTTCACTGGCTACCCATCACGGCCCATATCAGATTCAAGACCAGTGTACTGACCTGCACAACATCCAGTCTATCGTCCAGCCTTACACCCCCACCCGCCACCTACGGTATTCTTCTGACAATCGTCTGGTGGTCCCACCTCTCAAGAGCGCCCACTACCAACCCAAGCTCTTCTCCTGTCTGGCCCCCCAATGGTGGAATCATCTCCCCACCTCCATCAGAGACACTGACTGTCTCCCCACCTTCAAGAAAAGGCTAAAGACACACTTGTTCTGGGAGTACAACGGTACTAAATGAAGATTTGTTGGATCCGATGTTAGTTTATTTCCTCCAGGAACACAATGACACTTATTGAGGGACTTGTTGCAATTGTTGGTTAGTTGTAACTGATGTAACTACTTGTACTCGCTGTAAATTATATTATTGGTGGCCAAGCCGCGAAGCGGCGAAGCCACCTTAAGTGTTTCTACGTATTCTTATTCTTATTATTATTATTATTACACATCTTCTTCTGCCATGGGAGTCTATGGCAGCCCCTAGAACCAATTGGTCAGAAGTTGTGAATTTTGGCACACTATTTGGGACCAGTCCCCTCATCAATTTCACCAAGTTTCATGTCTCCCATTCCAACCATCTAGCGCCACCAATGGGTCAAAGTTGAAGGTGTGTTTACACATGTTACTTTTGAACCATATGCCCCATTGTCCAAAATGAGGTATCGTTGGATTCCCTGGATCAAGACGAGTTCAACGCACTCTATGACATCATACCCAGTTCTATAGATTCTCCGCCATTTTGAATGTAAAGGAAAAGCGTTTTTTCGCTACTCCTCCTACAATTCTTGTCGAATCTTCTTCAAAATTGCCACAGATGATCTTCAGACCAAGCCTCACAAAAACTATCCCCTGGAGCTTTGATTTTCGCAACCGTTTGTTATATACAGCCACATCAAATTTATGTGGCTGAATTGATGTGGCCGCCATTTTGAATATAACGTTTTTTCGCTACCTCTCCTATAAGGTTTGTCCAATCTTCACCAAATTTGGCACAGATCATCTTCAGACCAAGCCACACAAAAGACATCACATGTTTTTTTGATTATCTAAACCTTTTGACTGGAACAGCCAAACAAAGTCGTCAACCAAGCCACCATAAAAGAAGTGAGGTCATATCTCAGCACCTCTTTACTGCATTGACACCAAATTTGGTATAGGGACTAGGGACACTGTTCTAAAGAGGTCCAAAATAGGTCATGCCATTTCACCTCTAGGTGGCGCTGCAATCAGCAACATTTGGCACCATTTATCTTCAGATCAAGCCTCACAAAAGACATCACATGTTTTTTTGATTTTCTACACTTTTTGACTGGAACAGCCAATCAAAGTCATCAGCCAATCAAAGTCGTCAACCAAGCCACCATAAAAGAAGTGAGGTCATATCTCAGCACCTCTTTACTGCATTGACAACACATTTGGTATAGGGACTAGGGACCCTGTTCTAAAGAAGTCCAAAATAGGCCATGCCATTTCACCCCTAGGTGGCGCTGCAATAGGCAAAAATTTGGCACCATTTATCTTCAGACCAAGCCTCACAAAAGACATCACATGGCGTTTTGATTTTTGCAACCGTTTGTTAGTTACAGCCAATCAAATTGAGCAACTGATCCGGAAAAAGGGAAGTGAGGTAATATCTTACCCAATCTTTGATGCATTGACTCCAAACTTGGTGTATGGACTCAAGGCCCTCTTATTAAAAGGTTTGAGACAGGTAGTGTCATTTGACCTCTAGGGGGCACTACAATAGGTAGGATTGTGTGTTGACCAATAACTTTTGATTTGTTTGTCTTATTTAAGTGATTCCTTTGTCTTATGATATCTTAGTAGATCCCGTTTCTGACACATGTTAACTTGTGATACCAGCCGAATTGATGTGGCCGCCATTTTGAATGAATGTAACGTTTTTTCGCTACCTCTCCTATATAGTTGTCCAATCTTCACCAAATTTGGCACAGATCATCTTCAGACCAAGCCTCACAAAAGACATCACGTTTTTTTGATTTTCTAAACCTTTTGACTGGAACAGTCAATCAAAGTCGTCAACCAAGCCACCATAAAAGAAGTGAAGTCATATCTCAGCACCTCCTTACTCCATTGACACCAAATTTGGTAAAAAGACTAGGGACCCTGTTCTAAAGAGGTCCAATAGGTCATGCCATTTCACCTCTAGGTGGCACTGCAATAAGCAAAAAAGTATCTTCAGATCAAGCCTCACAAACGTTTTCAGATGGTTTTTGATTTTCAAAACTGTTTTTCCGGTAAAGCTGATCAAAGTCGGCGATGAAACCGCCAAAACAGGAACTGAGATCATATCTCAGGAAATTTTTGCTGAATTGACATCAAACTTGGTACAGGTGCTCGGGACCCTGTTCCAAAGAGGTCCACAGAAGGTTGTGTCATCTAACCGCTAGAGGGCAATCCCGTGTCTGACACATTGTGATACCAGCTGATTGATGCGGCCGCCATTTTATGTTTTTATAAAAGGTTTTTTCCCTATTCCTCCAACAAAATGTATCCAATATTCACAAAATTTGGCACAGATCATCTTCACACCACAATCACCTTGACATGTCAAAATAGTACTGAATCACAGTTGTTTAAACTTGGGCCAAATCTGACAGTTGATATAAGCAGTTGAAAAACTAAATCCAACCAAAGCCAACGAGCCTGCCATCTCACTGGTTTTCTGTTTATCGAGACAGTAAGCCACTGCAAAGGAAGCCAGGTACAACGCAGTCGCTAACTACATGTAATCTTGCTGGATATAGTCAAAGCAATCCTCACACAAATTATCAAAGTCATTTTAGATTTTCAAAACCATTTATCAGGTACAGCCAAAAAAACTTGTGAACGAAGCTGCCATAAAAGTGAGGTAATATCTCATGTTTGCTGCGTTGACATCAAACTTGGTACAGGGACTCAGGACCCTGTTCTAATCTTATTATTATTATTATACATCTTCTTCTGCCATGGGAGTCTATGGCAGCCCCTAGAACCAAATGGTCAGAAGTTGTGAATTTTGGCACACTATTTGGGACCAGTCCCCTCATCAATTTCACCAAGTTTCATGTCTCCCATTCCAGCCATCTAGCGCCACCAATGGGTCAAAGTTGAAGGTGTGTTTACACATGTTACTTTTGAACCATATGCCCCATTGTCCAAAATGAGGTATCGTTGGATTCCCTGGATCAAGACGAGTTCAACGCACTCTATGACATCATACCCAGCTCTATAGATTCTCCGCCATTTTGAATGTAAAGGAAAAGCGTTTTTTCGCTACTCCTCCTACAATTCTTGTCGAATCTTCTTCATAATTGCCACATATGATCTTCAGACCAAGCCTCACAGAAATCATCCCCTGGAGCTTTAATTTTCGCAACCGTTGCCGTTGTTAGTTACAGCCACATCAAATTTATGTGGCTGAATTGATGTGGCCGCCATTTTGAATATAACGTTTTTTCGCTACCTCTCCTGTAAGGTTTGTCCAATCTTCACCAAATTTGGCACAGATCATCTTCAGACCAAGCCACACAAAAGAAATCACATGTTTTTTAGACTTTCTACACTCGACTGGAACAGCCAATCAAAGTCATCAGCCAATCAAAATCGTCAACCAAGCCACCATAAAAGAAGTGAGGTCATATCTCAGCACCTCTTTACTGCATTGACAACAAATTTGGTATAGGGACGAGGGACCCTGTTCTAAAGAAGTCCAAAATAGGTCATGCCATTTCACCTCTAGGTGGCGCTGCAATAGGCAAACATTTTCAGACCAAGCCTCACAAAAGACATCACATGGCGTTTTGATTTCTGCAACCGTTTGTTAGTTACAGCCAATCAAATTGAGCAACTGATCCGGAAAAAGGAAGTGAGGTAATATCTTAGCCAAGCTTTGATGCATTGACTCCAAACTTGGTGTATGGACTCAAGGCCCTCTTATTAAGAGGTTTGAGACAGGTAGTGTCATTTGACCTCTAGGGGGCATTACAATAGGTAGGATTGTGTTTTGACCAATAACTGTTGATTTGTTTGGCGTATTTAAGCAATTCCTATGTCTCGTGATATCTTAGGAGATCCCGCGTCTGATGCATGTTAACGCGTGATACCAGACGAATTGATGAGGCCGCCATTTTGAATGAATGAATAAAACTTTTTTCCTTACTCCTACACAATGTATCCAATATTCACCAGATTTGGCACAGATTATCTTTAGACCACAATCACCTTGCCATGTAAAAATATGACTGAATTACAGCTGTTTAAACTCGGGCCAAATCTGACCATGCGTGCCACAGGAGAAACGGCTTCCTTTTTGTATTCAGTAACTGTACACAGTAATTCCCAGTGCTGATAATGGCTCACTGGGATAGACTGGCTCTGTTGAAGTGCAAGGTCGTAGGTTCGAATCCAGGCAAAGTCTCAGGCATGTCATGATACTGGTTTATCTGTTTAGTGAAGTCAGGTATGTGACAGTAGCTGTCGAGCAGTATAATCATAATGGCCACGATAATGTTTCATTCTCAGGGGATTTGTACTCATGAAGAATCCGATTTATTGTGCTTTGTAGATATAGTGAATCTACATCTAGCCAGTGCATCGGATTTCTTGCATCATAACTTCTGAACAGATTTGTCATAAATCACAAGATTGGTCTCTTCTGATTCTACGTGGCATACCAAGTCGAAATATATCACATTGTCCCGTGTCCACCATTTTGGGCGTCGGCCATTTGGAATTTTCATAAAAACATACTTTTTTGAACTCCTCGTTTGCCGTCGCTCCTATTTTCATGGACATGTAATCAAATCATTTTCAGACTACAATCACCTCAATTTGTCAAAATATGACTGAATTACAACTTTTTATACTTGGTTCAAATCTGACAACGCTTCCCACAGGAAAAACGGCTTACTTTTTTTTACATAGTAACTGAACACAGTAATTCCTTGCACTGAGAATAGCTCACTGGGATAAGACGGGTTCCTCTGAAGTGTAAGGTCATAGGTTCGAATCCAGCCAAAGTCATCACGCATGTCATGATACTTGTTTATCTGTTTAGTGAAGCCAGGTATGCCACAGTAGCTGTCTAACAGTATAATCATAATGGTAATGATATTGTTTCAATCTCAGGGGATCTATACTCAAGAAGAGTCAGATTTATTGTGCTTTACAGATATGTGTCCTCTAACCTCTAGGGGGGCGATCCCGTGTCTGACACATGTTAACTTGTGATACCAGCCAAATTGATGCCGCCATTTTCATTAATTAATAAAACGTTTTTGTCCTACTCAAAATGTATCAAATATTCACCAACTTTTACACAGATTATCTTCAGACCACAATCACATTGACATATCAAAATAGGACTGAATTACAGCTGTTTAAACTTGGGACAAATCTGACAACCGCTTGCCACAGGAAAAATTCTTTATATTTTTACACAGTCACTGAAATCTGATTTCCAGCACTGAGAATAGCTCACTAGGATAAATTGGTGTCCTGGCAACGTCAGAGGTTCAAATCCAGCCAAAGCTGACAAGCTTGTCATGTCTCTGATTCACTGTTTAGCGAGACTATAAGCCACTGCAAAGAAAGCCAGGTAAACCGCAGTCACTAGATGTCGAAAGTTTCTTCTGGGTCATCTGACCTGCTTGGCCACCACATTGCTGCTTGCAGCTATATTTGTTGCTTGTTTTCCTACAGGTACAGGCTTGCACTTTTTAGATTAATGTTGTTTAATTTGTCATTTTGTTTAACTACATGCTCTTGTGTTTCTTCCCATTGGCACTTATTTGATTATCACAATGTATGCTCATGTTTTGGCTACCCACAATGTTTTTGGGGCTATCTCGTTGTTTGAGATCATTGACCTATGCACTTTTTCTAAAGCTCTCCCTGGGAAGTCGCTTTGGATAAAAGTGTCTGCTAAATGTACAAATGTAAATGTAGTGGAGTATAATGTTCACAAAAACACCAGTTTGTAAACTTGCAACATGGTCCTTAGGAGCATGGCATAATTTTGTTTCTTGCCTAAATATCATTGACAACATTGTGTTCATACTAAATCAGTTTTTCTCAATCAATTCGACACAATTACAAAATATGTAACCTTCATTGACTTATAACTTCAAGAGTGTTATGGATATCATGTAACTTTTTCCAAATGTAGCAAATGTGGCAATTTGTCAGTCCGTTGGGGGCCCCAGTAGCCTGCCTTGTCAAAAAAGATGCGTCCTTAGGTCCTGCCATACACCTGCCAAATTTAAACTTCATACAGTATCCGGTTCGCAAAATAATCGAGCCACAGACAGACACACACACACTGGCATCATAGTAAGATGATGATAGTCAAGATGGGCTCAATTTGTTTCACTAGACAAATACGGTGAAACAATAAATGACAAAAGAATGTTTAGAAATGTCAATTTGCACTGAAAATGTACCATCCCTTTATTACCTTATATCTTATGTGTGCAATATTGATATGAATTTACTTTATTATGAACACTTAAAATGTTAACAAGAATCCTAAGAAAGAAACGGAAGGTGCAGATTTCCCTTTTGAGAATTTACAAAAGAAGGTTTCGAAATATTAGATTAAACGTGTTAACAACAGTATTGGTAAAGGTGTCTTAAGTTCCAAAATAATAAATATAGTTTAACACAACACTTCTACAGCCATATAATAGCACAAAAAGTTTTCTTCATTCTCAACTTGGATTAGACAGTTTCACAGTTTTAAATGTTAAACAGAAACGAATGATGGTAAACCAGTTTAATACAAAAACATTAGAAGCATTATTATAATAGAAAATCTTAATAAGCTTGGATCTCTTGATGTTCATCTCTCAGCTGGGAGTGAAAACCATTCTGTGTAGATGAAAGCGCTGCAGAGCCTACAATCCACACTGCAAATACTAGACCAATCAATATCATGAATCATTCGCACAGTGTTGCGTTCATTCTTCTCCATTTAAAGAACAGTCTGTGCTTCGGGAGGAACAACCACAGAGGGTCCAGCCCGCTGGACCCAGGGTTATGTGTTTATTGGGTCGGTCAAACGCATAGCTTCCTGTCAGTCATGTAAGGATGTAGTCAATTAATGGACCTGAAACACTGTCTTTAGGTGGGTTTCACTTTGCAAACCCACTACCCTGGACAGATTCACATTAGAGCTGGTTCTAGCCTGGTGCTGGCCTTATCCTAACCCTAGTCCAAGTGGTCAGTAACACCCATCCTTCCAGCTTCCATCCCTCAGAGCACTTAGGGCAGCCAGGCTCTTAGGAGGGGTCAGTAAACTATGGGAGAAGGATAGAGAGGATGAGAAACAGACAGAGAAAGAGACAAAGACAGAGAGAAACCAAGAGAGATAAATAACTTGTGGTTAAAGTGTAGAAGTGTAACACTCTGAAATCAAGTGCTTGCAGAGGTGATTTGTTATTATGTTATAACTGATATTTGTTAAATTATGACATTATTGTTGTAGTTACAAAGGTTAGTGAAGAGATATGATAATTAACAATAATTAAAGACTACAACTAATTATTTCTTTATAGCTTCTATACTGTTTTGAATGTTCTGAATATAATAAACAATTTTTGAGCTATACCCTGCTATATTAGCTCATGAGATCATGACCCTTGGTCATGTCCAGGACAGAAATACGCTTATCCCCTATCCCTATAGCCCTATCTAAAGACTAAACAAAAGCTATCTAGCACCATGAATGCAGCGTCTTCTTTCTGTGCTTGCAAAGCTATGTTGATTGTCAGCCTTCCTTCCTGTATTCTTTGTCCAGTCCTCTGAGATGCTCAGCTTGAGTTTATCAGACACCTGAACTTTACATATATGTAATAAATACTTCGATTTTGTCTTTGACTTGTGGCAACTGACTTCATTGTCTTGGTACTTTCACAGCAACTGGGTACAATAAGAGACTTCTTTATTAGGAAGTATGGTTGTATTTTGATGGGTGCCAACACACATTGGAGTGGCTGGAAATGAGGTAGCAGATGGGTTGCCCAAAATAGTGTTAGAGTCATTTACTGTGGATGTGGAAGTGCTGCTGGGAAGGGGTGAGGTGAAAGTTCTTATCAGAGAGAAGCTTGTAGATGAGGTGGGACAATGAGGTGACAGGTTGACACTCTCATTTAGTGCAACCATGTGTTTGGGTAGAACGAGGCTGTGGTTGGATTAGGAGAGGGGAAGTGCTGGTGTGGCTTATGAGATTTGTGCATTATGGAGTGGTGTCACAGGGCAGCATGGTGATGGTTTGTGCGATTTGGGCGGACAGTTGAGACAGAAAACGGTGAGCCATGTCTTGATTGATTGTGAGTTTTATCGCGTAGAGCGAACTGTGCTTAGGAATAAGACTGAGACATCAGGGAGAATCTGGGTGTTTTTAGGACTTTTTGGGTGAAGGGACAGGGGGATAGGGATCTCTGATCCATCGTTCGGGAGACTGGAGTGGGGGTGAGGATTTAGGTGTTGATCTTATTATTTGTTTTTATGGTTTTCTTTGTTTTCTTTGAGATAGTGTAGGCCGCCGGCCTCATAAACAAAAACCGTAGGTGGCGTTGTTGCACCTCTTAATTGTTGGTTGCAATCTACCATAACATCGACAAAGAATAAGAAGCCAGCCTGATGACTGTGTTTACCTGCGTGTGGGCTGCGCAATCTTGCTGGGCCTGGGGGTCCCATTGGTTCCTATAAAAGAGGTGGGACGAGGTAGGCCACTGCGGGAAGCAACAGTCTGGGGGGCGATGGCCTTCAGAGCCTGGGGGATCGAGGGACTGCTTTTCAGGGGCTGGGGTAGGGCAACAGAGCTGGGAAAGGAATGGAGGCTGGTGGAGGAAGAGAGGGTGGAGGGGTGGTGGGCGGGCGGCCCCTGCTGGACGGTGGGGCTGACGTAGGCAGTGGCTTTGAGGGGGTGGCGGGGGGTGGAAGAGGGAAAGCTGCCCACGCTCTGGACACGTTGGCTGAGTTGGCCCGGGGAAGGAACTGGGGAGAGGGAGAGAGAGAGAGAGAGAGAGAGAGAGAGAGAGAGAGAGAGACAGAGACAGAGACAGAGAGAGAGAGAGAGAGAGAGAGAGAGAGAGAGAGAGAGAGAGAGAGAGAGAGAGAGAGAGAGAGAGAGAGAGAGAGAAGATGGATGAGAGAGGAAGTCAGTGAAAGCGAGGGAGAGGAAAAAAGGAATGAATGGATGAGTGAATAAAGGAGATTGAGCAAAGAGAATGACAACAACAAGCATTAGTGATATTGTGAAGCATTGCCTTTCCAAATAGGCTGAAGGTCAATCCCACAATTGTCTCTGGTCTTCCCAGAGTTTCTGCATGCATAGAGTGAAGGAGGCAGGTCTTACTGGAGGACTGGAGTCGTGCAAGTCCATTGGAGGAGTCAAAACTCTGGCTGTTCCGCAAAGAGTTCATTGGCAGGGAGGTGGGGCCTTGATAGTTATTGACAGGGGAAGCCAAGGTTGGAACACTGGGGACGCAAGGCATGCTGGGAGCTCGGATCAGGTTGGGCATGCTTCTCCGCAGTTTGTCTACATAACCATAGTAATAGAACACATTACTTAAACAATCAGATTGATATACCACCAAAAATCATGCTACATTATATTATGTTAGAAAGGGCATGCTAGGCTGGAAAAAGGCAATTCCTGCCTAATTCTGAGATGTGCTCACCAGAAGTGTGTCGGTAACCCATGTGTGTGTCTGTGGTGAGGCTGGAGGGACCAGAGGACAGGTGGTGCTGGGAAAGCCCAGAGAGGGAGTACTGGTGGGTGGACGGGCTCCGTCGGACAGACTCTCTTATACTGGAGAAGGTGTGAGAGTGGGGCAAGCTGCCCCTCTGCATGGACCCGCTCCGAAACAGTTGAGGCTGAGGAGGGGGGAGCTGGTCGTAGCCTTCCTCCTCGTCCTCCTCTTCCTCTTCCAGGTCCATCTCGCTGCGTCGGAGGGAGTGGAGGGAGAAGCTGGAGCTGCGGCGGCTGATGGTGGCTGAGGTAGAGGCATATTCCTGACGTAGACCTACACACACACACACACACGCATACGCATGTAGATGTATGTAGATACACTGTCTGATTTTTTCCTTTACAAGGCTTACCCATCGACAAACAATGATCAAACATTCTTAAGGTGGCGCCCCAGTAGCTTTTCCAAAAACAACACATTGTAGGTTGGTCTTTTTATAGCATTCATGGTATTCTGGCTAAAAGGATCAAAGTCGAAGTGGTTTATTTGTCACATGCACATGACAAGCAGATCATTCTGAACAAGGACATTCTTATGACAAGCGAACAGCTAAAAAATAAAAAATAACACTCTTGCAGAAAACAAGTTATACAAATGATCAATTATTTGAAATAATCAGTTGTTTTACATATAGCCACCACCTGTGGGCCACCACCTTATGAATGTTCATTGTTTTTCCATAGGACTTCTTGTGGACTGACCCTGGCATGGTATGTCTAAAAATAGTTGAAAGCATTTGTGTAAACCAGGAACTCTCATCTTGGCATATGTTGACGATTGCTATTGTAGAGGAAATAATTTCGCCAAAACACTTTTTATAACATCTTTTCTGCATAACAGTACAGTTCAGTTAAATCCAGGTCAGTAATTTCAGTTCACTTCATATCATTTAAGTAAATCTCAACTCATTCATTCAGTTAAATTTAATTAATTTCAAACGGATTAAAATAATAGTCGGAAAGACTCACTCTCCTCCTGCAAGCGAGCCATGACTTGGACATCTGTCATGTCTTGGAGTTTATAGCCCATAGAGATAGAGTCATCCTCCAGGTCTGGTACTCCCAACTCACTGTCGAGGGAAGACTGGGGGCTTACTGCAGCATGCCTGCGATTTCCAAACGCCACACCTACACACACACAGACACACACGGGTGAGACAGTCACACCGAGTGACGGACGGACAGACAGACAGACAGATAGGAGAGTTTGATAAGTCTTACTCTGGAGGGAGGAGTGAGAGAGGAAGGTGGGGGTTCTGTCTGCTTGGCTGCAGTTGCCAATCCCTGGAAGAGTCTGCTGGAGAAAAGTATGGCTGGATGGAGAAAATGAAGCTGGGGAAAAGGGGGAGAGGGGGGTGAGATTGAGTGTGGCAGGCTAGAAATCTAGTCACAATGACACACCACCACCAAGCAAAATAATAAACCACTAAGGAAGCTTCCATCTTGGATGTTTATGTGGATGTGGATCAGAGGAAGCGACCTGCTCTTGCCCAGGGGAAGAGCTCACCCATCTTTGTGGTGCTAGCAGCATGATAACCCTGTTCTACCATACATCTTTTAGACAGGACGTTATGCTAATGTATCTGTAGATTGAAACTCTGAAACATTTTACCTTGCCGCCATGGACACGGTTTTAGCTTGTAAGTTGTACACAAGGAACATGTTCGAGGCAAATAAGCAGATGTGTCTACAGCACATGTAAGATTTAGGTTTAGGATATACACATGCAGTAACATGCTGTAAGTACCTTACAGGCCGTTACAGTACAAGCTGTTGTGATTGGATAGTAACAGAAGCTATGGGGCCTTCCTTTCGTCCCTGCTTTGTGATGCATCATCCAGACAGAGATGCAAGCGGAGCACTTTTCTGCTTAGAGCATAATAATGCATGATAAGCAGTATTCTCTGTTGACTAATGACCTCATCGAGGCATTAGGAGTCTCAAATTACTGTAGCGGCTGAAAATAAGAAAGAAAACATCACTCTAAGAAATCTGAGACGGACACTGGCCCCAAGGTCATCTACACACCAGCGTGTGGGACGTGAGTGAGTGCGAGCGAAGGGAGGGAGCTGTGCATGATGGTGTGTAAGGAAGGATGGTGTGTAAGGAAGGATATATGAATGTGTGAGCCATGTCAGCGTAGTGTGCATAGCAGGTTGATGTACAATATGTGTGCGTGTGTGACCTGTGGCCTAGGCCACTGCAGCAAGTTTAGGGTCGCTAGGATAGTGTAAGTGTGTGTTTGTTTGTGTTAGGTTTAGTGTAGGGTGAGATAGCATGTGTGTGTTAGACTGTGTGTGAGTTACCTGTAGGGGGGGTTAGTGCAGGAGGTTTAGTGTAAGGCAGGATAGGACAAGAGCTGGGCCCGCTGACAAAGTTGAGCCCCTCTATACAACTGTAGGGGCGCACCGAAGCAGAGGACGCGCCCCGCCACCGCTTGACTGGGTAGAGCACAGTAGGGGGGTCAGGATGAACATAATGTTAGACAGGAAGATGACCCAGCACAGCCATTCATCACAGGTATGTATCAACAGCTACTGGATGTATATACAGTATGTGTCCTGTCTGTCAATCTCAATGTTTTTCTCTCTCTACCACTCTCACTTTCTTACACAAGCACACACAGACACACCCACACACACCCACACACACAACCTCTCTCTGTAAATCTCTGTACCTATCTTATACTGCTGTGTGATTTCAGTGTTGTTCTCTCTCTATCTCTCTCTCTCTTTGTCTGATACACACGAGCACACACAGCCATATGCACACGCACACAGAGATTCAGCATTCCAGCCAATTGCCAAAACACCAAGGCACACTCCCATATGGCAGATCAATATGAATATTACAGATTAAGAGAAACACTTGGCATGGTTTTGCAGCTTGTACAGATTTTTGGAGTGGTGTTTGGGGGGGGGGAGGGTATGGTATTGGGGATAAACAGGGATTTGCCATGTAGGGACAGTGTACAAACCCTCCTCCCAAATTTGGAATCTCATCCTTACAGTGCCGTAGTGAGCCATGAAGCAGATTCAGATCCATTCAGATAACATGCAATGACACAGAAAACTGTCAAATGTAGCTATAGCATAGTGATTAGTAGGCAGCAAGACACACAAGCAGCGATGAGTGCATTTGGCATTCCTTACACAATTAGTCGTACCACAGTTGGATAAAGCAAAACTTTCACAGCTGCGACACAAACATCCATTGACTGAGGCTGGGGAACAAGCCTGGATTCATGACCTAAGGGAGGACAGCCAACCTTTTACTGAATACAGCCTTTGAAAGTAGAGAGCGGACCTTGTACATTCGCGTACACACTGGCACACATATATAGTACACCAAGATGCACAAACACACACACACACATACACACCATCGATTGGAAACATTTCATTTATTATTCAGCACTCATACTGAAATCATTGATCTTGTTAAATCCCCTCGAATAACAATACTGGTCTTTGACAACACTCAATGTGCACACACACATACTCGGTTGAAGCAGCACTCGGTTTTAGAGACTGCTTAATGTAAGCATGGTTTCCATGGTTACCATCTTCACTACCATGGTTCCCATACTCAAGTGGAAGGTCTGAAACTGAGCCCTGAGTGAAAGATCAGAATAACACCACTTCAGACTTCACTCCTGAAGAACAATTCAACTGGTTGCTAGCTTTGGGATTCATGCCAGCCTTCAGAGTAAACTAGGTGCAGAGGGAGAGTGAGTGGGTTTTAAACCACCGTGGATAGCCCGTTTTGATCCTTGACTAAGTTTCAGCCATGATAAAAAAGAGGACATCATTCTACAAGAGAAGTGTGGGATGAGACTCTTTGTCATCCTCTCTACTCTGATCCTCTGCCAGTGCCATCTTAGTCACAGCCTAGCACGGTGTTCTCGCTGGGGGTAATTACTCTGCCTTCTCTCCAGAAAGGAACACACTGTAATTGCTCTTAATGGCAACTTTGTAAAAGCTTTGTAAAAACCTTAAATAACAGTGCTTAAAAGTGCATCATGTTGCAGAAAGGCATACTTCTCAGAGTTTGCCTAAAGGGTAAGAGTCTAACTGTGAATACTGAATGACTCTTTGAAGACACGGTTAATGGCAGACTGATAGAAGATAATCTAGACTCTGTACCTGATAGTAGAGAAGATAAGATGTCTAATTCTCAGATTGTCTCAGATCTCTCACTACAAATGTTACCTAGACATCCAGCTGACGCAGTGGTGCAAGTCTAGTACACAGTAGGGAGCTTACTTTTTATTTAGTAAGCCTCCCTCCCTTTCCAACTGCCCCCCGCCCCTACCACATATCAAAGCTGATTTTACAATGGGTCTACATCCTTGTAGCCATGTGACGTATGCTTGCATATCACGTAAACTACACCCCTGATCTGTTATCCTTAGTGCTCCTTAAAAATAAAGTGTCTCTGTCTGGTCCAGTTTACCAGACGCTTTTATCCAAAGTGATGTACAGAAAGTGCTAATAGTAAGTGCATAGTTCTAACAATATTACAGCACTAGTTAATGCCAAGGATCTGTCTTGTTACACAAGACACAGTGCAACAACAACACCCCAAAAACAAAATACACAACAAGATTAATTACACAGAACCACAAGAAAAACTGTACAGATGAGTCCTGCATAAGATGCCCTTAATGCCCCTTGAGATGCAAGCATAGTAAGTGTTTGGATTGCAGAGGACAGTACCTTGGTCCAGTCTGTGGAAAAGGTTCTTTTTGGCCTGCTCCACCTCAGGTCCAGGGTGATCAAGTACCAGCCGGCACCACTGGAGAGGACTGAGGACAGTCTGTCCCAACAACCGGGCCTTGGGTGACACATGCAGCCTGGGACACAGTACAGCACACATTTCAAACCTGGATAACTTTGTAATTGGGGTTAGAGCTTTTCAGTGTATCTTTTCATAGTAACAAACATATGTTTGTGTGTGTTCAGTGTGTGGTGGTGTAAAGACAGACAACTACTTAACACCTTAATCACTGTGTAAAGCTGGATACAGACACATTAACAACCATGCCTTCAGTCTAGGTTCAAGCCTAAGAATGACCCCTGTTTAGTAAAGGGGTAAGTAGTGTTCTAAAGCACCACTGTGTTGAACCAAAGATAAAGCTGAACATACTTTACAGGCTAAAATAAAACAGCCTACTTCATCTCTAATTCAATGTGGTGAAGTATTTTCTCTGTGTTTTTAATTTAAGTGGTTGTCTGAGAGCTTAAGATAGTATAGCATCGTCTTTTTTTCACCTTTCAATGTGTGAGATGTGTCCAGACCGGTCTAACCTAAATCCGTGTGCCATCAGCTGACACCACAGCCCTGTGTGCCGTGTTGAGTAAACGCTAGGGGAACACCTCCACTGAATGTTATAGCCCTACATTACAGGCTGCATTAGCAATGCTTGTTAACAGTCACAAACTGCTCCATAGAATGGTCAAGGAGTGATTGTCCTAGGAGACCCTGGATAGCTTGACTGTTTAACATGTAGGATCATCTGCCGTTGAAACTACAAAATAGGCTATAACTGTCAAATCCTTTAACCTCCAATTCTCAAAGGAAGGTTTATAAAAGCAGCACAGCTGTGAAGTGTATCTAAAGGATTTGTGTTTAGTGAGAATTTACTATCGGTCGCAACTGTTCCAAACTGGGACAGGGAAGAGAGTAGCTGACCAGAATAAGAGTATCATAGCATGACAGTACACAACTAGGTCACAGAGAATGACTCGGATGGTTACACTTGCTAAATGTGGGCGAAGGAGCATCATTGCAGCAGAGCCAAATGTTGAATTTGATTAATGCTGCGTTGAGCTGCATGAAAGTGTGCTTTATTTTCCACATCACTGCATGGAGCTAACAGTGTGATGTGGAGCTACTCCAGGCTACTGCCTGGTGCCATAAGCATACAACCCTGGATATCACTCCAGTAATGTTAGGCTAGTCATCGTTTCACATCCATCACTATGCTCTGTCAAACTAAAGCTATCATGCATTTTCATGTGTCTGAATAGTCTTATATATTGTGTAGGCAACTAGGCTATTGTGTTTTTAAGATTTTGTTGTTGTGACCACAGTTAAAACATTGTCGAACATAGAATCACGCTCTTGATAAACAGGTGTTGAGTAGGCTACATCGGTTACATTTCGCCACTGTACAATTACATTATAGTTACATATTTGCGCAACATTTTTTGGGCTATGTTTTACAATCTATGCCTGCAGGCTAATATTGACACTAACAAAGAACTGCCACCATTTTTTTACGTAGAATATCCTTAACACAATATGCAAAATACATGACGGGAACTGGGTCAATATAACGGAACAGCAGCAGTACCAGCTTTCAGACTCCAAGATAGGGAGGACTGTATTGAGGTCTAGCACATCCACCTCATCCAGAACGGTGGGTCCAGCCGGGCAGTCGTCGATGTCAACGTCAGCAGAATCAGATACTGAGCTCGGATGAAAATACTCGAACGGCTCCTCCGTCGCTTTGTGCGGTCCAAAGGCAGACGAATACGATGGTGTTGTTGGACTTGAACCTCCGTAATTCTCAAGAAAATTTGTACTACACCCTAAACATACTGTATTTCCCCCATGCAGACATGGTGGCAGCGAGTTCTGGTGATGCGCGTCGTTAGTACAATTGTTTACGTTTGCTCTTGTCCGCAACTGTTCGTTCTGCCTTTCCAATTTTCGGACTAGTTCCTGAAGCTTTTTTACCTCGAGCTCCGCGTCTGCAATCTTATTGTTGCCATTGACGTCTGCCATCATTTGGGGGTTCAATACCTCTGCTTCCATTGGTCATAATTATCCTTTAGATGTGCAAATAAAACGTCTAGATAGGTTTCTTTATGAAAGGGCACCCTTTAATTTCCTCTGCCGTTTTCTAGGCAACTGATACTCACTCACTGATTACAGCAATAGCCTCGGCTACGGGGTCCAAAGCGCTGCACCGTAGCCAACCAGAGATGCCCTGCCTCTGCGCAGACACACAAGGGATGACAAGGCAAACCAGCAGACAGCGACCCCCCCAGTCTAATTCTCCTCCGCGGTCTGTAGCCCACTCAGGTTATCTATGCAGATATGCACAATAGGCACATGAAAAGGAGAACAAAGGTAAAACAACCAACTCAGTTTTGACCAGATCTTTATTGTGGAAAATATAAGGTATTGAATGATGATCAACGTTTATTGCACACACTCAAAGCCTCCGGCCCCTATGTTTTGTACACTGAATTTCACAAACAATACAGACTTATAGATAGGTTGGTAACAAGAGCAAGTACGCTATGAGAAAAAAAAATCACACACAGAAATACACAAGTACGGAAGCCCTGAGATGCCATTCATTCAATACACTTTATTTGGGCTACTCCGTTTTCTCGTGATTTTCACTGTACCCAAACACTAGCGTAAACATCTTGCTACACTCGAGACAATGACCCCGTAATCTCGGGGAAACAACATTGGTTCATTCAAGATAAATACATAAATAACTCAAGAGCTCGTGAAAACAAGTGAAATTAACTTGTTTTCACGGGAAAACGGAGTCAATAAAATACAGGAATACATGGCCGCTTATGGCTTCCGTAGGAAATGGCCTATATAACAAAAACGTATTTTCCAGAAGAATAATTTAAGTTGTAACTTACGTAAAAGGAGCTCCCCTGCCATAAGTATTAGGCTACCTCAGACCATGTACATTTGTCAGCTTACATACACCCAATCATCAACTAAACAAAAACCATGTCCCTGCCATAATATGCATTAGCCTAGGTTGATTAATATTTTCTTCATTTTCTTTTGTTTTTCTTCCATCCAATTGAGTAGTGTAAATTTGGATCAACGACACCATTTCTCTGTAGAGATAAGACATATTAGGTCTGCAGCAGGTAACACAGTAACATCAGTAGTTCACACTATTAATGTTTGAATATAGTATAACACAGTTTAATACAGTATAGGACAGTATAATATTTACCTCTGGTGACGCCAAAACACTTCTCACAGTGGACTGTGCGTCGATAGATCCACATGCTATCACCTGCCTTCAGATGACCCAGGGTGCTGCTACACACCTCACACTGAAAAACACAAACACACACGCCAATATTACAAATAGAAGGAAGGAGCAGGCTGCCTAACTGTTTTAGATGGTCAATAGTGGTACATTTGTAGTGTACCTTGAAGCAGGTGGCATGGCAGTTGATGTTCATGTCCTCCAGGACCATCTTGGGGTCAGAACTCATACCCTTCCGGCAGTAGGAGCACAGGTCTTTCTCTAGCACAGCCCTAGACAGGAAAAGCAGGTAATTGAAATAGGTAGGAGATCATTAATGTATTGATTATAAAGATATTTCAGGCAAATATTGGTATATATGCAGGACACATGTGAAATTCATTGGTATTAATATCCACTGTAAAAACACAAACACACCGTGTTGGTCTTGTGACATGAAACTAAACTTAAATATAATAGAAAATGACATGGAAAAGTCATATTTATCTCATGTGAAATCCATAGAAAATGCCCAATGACGTTATCTAAGATGACTGATATCCTTACATGAACTGTAAAATCATAAAATCCTAATTGTGTTTAGTTTACAGTTTGTTTGGTATACAGTCGGCTTACATAAAAGGCACTGAACGTTTTGTGGTAATAGTTTTACCTTTCGGGAGTTGAGTAGGAGGACTTGATAGACTTGGAGGTGAAGGAATCAGACGTTAGATTGTCAAGCCTGCTACTGTTGTCCTTGTAGGATGTTGTGGTGTAGGCAGAGGGGCTGGTAACACTGGTGTACTCATAACTAGACCAAGTTGGCGACAAGAGTCAGAAATGTATTATTTCAGTGCAACTTGCTTTGACCCATGGCCTTTGCTGACTGGAAGTGACACGTCTCTATGCCTACTTCTTATGAGCAAAGATTGGAATCCTGTAACTAGTTTAGATCAATTCAAACACAATGAGATATCTAGTTGTAGTCCTACCTGCTGTCTGGTTGGCTAGAGTAGCTTTTTATGGAGCTGGTTTTGGTGTATTCCTCTCTGTATGTTGTGGGAAGCATGCAATATGAATGTTATAGGTTATCAGACGTGGTTTACATCTCACACTTCGACCCAGACTTAACCAGATTTATAACCAGGACCAGGACAATGCACTGGAAATGTGTTATTTATTCATCTAGAGTTATCATTTTGGATATAAACGCCTGATCAATGGCATATTACAGACTAGACTGTGTCTGGGAGATTACCTGGGCTTGGAGCTGATAGTGTAGGAGGTGGTTTTGCTGGAAGGGTGATCATCTATACTGCTATATGAGCTGTAGCTGTGAAGAAGGCAAAGATCATAGTCAACGATGCTGTGTAAAACATTGTTTACATGTCGGAATAGACTGATGAAATAAAATAGCAGTGCAAATGACTATATTCTCCTACAAAATTCACCGCACAGAGTAGTTAGTATTTTTTTTACCTGGATTTAGTTCTGGTGGGAGATTTTGGTGAAGTCACAGATTTGCATTCAACACTGTGTACAGAAAAATTCTGGTCAATATGATGTTGTTACCTCTTTTTTGTGTTTTTATTGCATGTTGTTCAAGTGAGTGTGCAAACTTACCCATTGGTGCCGTCCACAACAACAATGTCCTTCTTGGTGACGGTGGTGGTGGTGGTGTTGGTGCTGGGAGAGTGGACAAACAGACTGATTTAACCTTTTTTTGTAAATATTCTTGAATTAAGATATTGAGGAATAGCCATGTTTTGGGTTTATTAATCAATAACAAACAGCAGGCAGTTTGTAATGGCTTTTACTAGCCATCGTTTAATCCATCACAATAGTTTAAATTGCTAAGCACCTTGGCATACTCATGCAGGTGGATAAATCACCTGGGTAGCACACCACCCTACCTGTCAGGAGAATTGTAGCCAGACTGGAAGGATGTGGGCAGGAGGGTGTCAAACAGCTTATCTTCAGTGCTTTAGACATGACAGGAGAAAGTCATAAACAATATTCAGTATCAGTTATATGTCAGACCTGTCTTATAATGGTCATCATAAGCAAGTACAGTACAATATATGATGGGTTTACACAGCATTCTTACGTGGCGGATGTCTTTGTGGTTGTGGTTGTCTTGGTGCTCTCTCTGGAATGAAAGATTCTCAGATCAGTTTGGTTCCCTGACTAAGATCACTGCCCTTGTTTATGTGTGGTGTATGGTCACTCACCCATCAGAGCAGTCTTTACTGGATTTGACTGTCACAGTCTCAGTTTTGGACACAGTTGTTGCTCTACAATTGAAAACAACCAATAAATGTAGGTACTAATTAGGGTTGATTTGCATTTGAAGGGTGTGGACAATAGCGTGGTCTCACAACTTACAGTACATACCAATATAAACATGAATATCTCATTATGCAACTGATAATTTCTAAGCACATTACCCGTCCGGGGTTAGCTTTGTTTTAATGGATGTGGGGATGAGAGTATCATACAGCTGATCGTCCGCCCTGCCAAGAACATAGAAGAGACACATTTACACATTAGAATGTGTTAATGGATACAATATTATAAGAATTCTAAATTCGTTCATAATTATGCAATCACTACGTAGATTTTGCCTTGTCTAGGTTCGTCTTACGTCTTGATGGTGTTTTCTGTTGTTTTGCTCACTTTCGGTTTGGCTGGTGCAGGTGGTGTGTAGGCAATGCTGTGGTAGAAAAATGGAAAAAGTCAAGTCAGCCCTACTAAAGTGTAGATGTAACTACATTTACATTTAGTCATTTAGCAGTCATAAACCATGAATATGTTTTGGCCAAAGAATTTAGGTTCAGACTGGTTAGCATTACCTTTTGCTTGGGCTCTTGTTGTCAGAGAATACCTTCTCAGTGAAGGTTTCAGTCTTAGTGGGGGTCTTCACCACATTTTGGGTGGTGGTAGTGGTTTGTTCAGTGGTTTTGCCATTCTTGGTAATGGTAGTCGTAGTGCTAGAGAAACAATGATAATGTGAATTATAGTTAGGAGTGAACGCTTTGAATAGCAGTAATATTTCAAAAGAGGTATGTCACTCTTGTGTGGTTGTAAGGTTCATCGTCTACCTTGTTTTTGGCTCCTCTTTGACTATAGTTTTGGTGACAGTGGTTCTGTAGTGACACAAATGGATGCATATTAGAACACACAATTGTCCTCCATAGCCGTTAAATATTAGTTAAATTAGATTTGTCTAGTTTTTGAACTGAAACATGATTTCGTCAGGGGTTCACATACGTCCTTGGCTCCTCTGTGGACTTCAGGGAAGATATGCTACAACATAAGAAGACTGTGTTTAGAAATGGACTACAAGAAAACTGTAATATCTATGAATGTGTATCTTTCTGAATAAGACGTGATCCATCCATAGCTTGGGGGGGGGGGGGTGCTAAAGATATCAACAGGGAATTTTACATCATAGCCCTACTCCACATAACTCTCACCCAACTATCTACTAATTGGATGTTGAAATGCTTTTATTATTGTATAGGTAATTATGGAAGTAAAGAGTGAAGCCAACTGACCTGCCTTTATTCAGTTCATCCTGGCTGGCACTGAACCTGCAATAAGAAGGACCAGGGTTAAGAAGGAAGAATCTGGAGTAGAGTCAGTCTGCTGTATAAATTAGGAGTGACTGAACATGTTCATGTGCTCCCGCTTTTGTCCACTCCTGGTGGCAAAATGTAAAAGCACAGCCTGAAGGTTGTGTTAAAAGTACGGTACCTCTTAGTGAGAGACTGAACGGAAGTTGAACCTGACGTGGTTTGAGGAGGGCTCTTGGTATCCACTGACTTGGAACTACAGATAAGAAAGCACGTTAAAGGACCATTTAAAACAGTTTACTATGACATTGAGAAAACGTCACGTTAATCATTACGGTCTGTGGTTGAATGTATGACTGTCATCTCTCAGTTATGTGAAAAGTAGTCACCACTAAGAGGCAGAATATGTATGCAATATAACATTCATCAAAAAGTATCCCAGCAGTCTCTACCTGTCCAGTGTCTCATTCGTCCTGTAGCGGCTCAGAACAGCCTTTCCAAAATTGGGATCCCGTCTGGAGGGGGGAGGACACATGGCGGTTAGGGTTAGGAGATACCTAAACGAACAAGTCTCACTATTTGCATGGCAGGTATGGGAAGAATGTTTATCTGACAAGAAAATGCCACACCTAAGATTTCTGACACACCCTGGGTGTGTTTGAGTTTGATTGGGCCTTTGTGTGTGTTTTTGGGTGTGTATGGATGGCCCAGTGACTTACTCGACTGGTTCATCCTCCTCAGCATCCTTCCTGATCCAGCTGTTGTCCTTCAGCAGGGAGGTCTTCTTCTTGGCGTCCTCGATGGCCTGGCTGTGACTGGAGGTCTTGGCTGAAACACACACATCACAAATAACACCACACATTCGTTACGTATGTGGTTAAGACCAGGGTAAAAGAGCAGGTAACTCAAGGTTAATGTTAGAGGTATTATAGACAGGTCATTCCAATTACCTAATAATATGATATGTAAGTTTATGAATGAATACATTGTCACTGTCATGACATTAACAATCATCCAATATTTTTGGCTCAATTTATTACAATCGCTCAATACTAGGACAGGTATTTTGTCCTATTATTTTGTTAGTCAAAGACACTGACCAATTGTTCATTTCCTGTATTCTCACTACAGTATTGATACTTACTAGATTGGGTGGAATATGTCTTTTTGGTGAAAGAATACGACATCTTCACTTTGAATTAATAGCTGGAAAAGATAAGAAGATAAAAATAAATTCTCATTAACATGCACATTTTCTTTCCATCGGATGGCACCAACGAGCAGGTGAACTAACTGACGCTGAGTATGTGTAGGGTCAAAAAGAAGTTAAAGAAACGTATTTGACACAGTTGATGTATATCCCATTTCATGAAGTGTATAGTATTTAATTTAGTGTATAGTTAGAGTTATTCTTTCATTATGGACACCGCACAGATAGACATATTTACATGCCTGTAGAGAAGTGCATTTCTTGCATAGACTTGACATAGTGGGCCTATTTGGCTACTAAGCCCTCTATTATGCTACAGTGCCAGGCTTAACCCCTGACTCATCCTTTAAGAATAAAAACCAGTTTGGTTGGATCCTTCCCCACATGGAGGCACACCCTGCCCCCCTCTCACCCAGACACACCTTCCTTAAACACACCTTCAGCATTAGAACACAGATAAACGGCAGATCAGCCACATTCCACAGTCCACTCATGATAAAGCTTAGAAATTGCTTATGCACCAAAACCCCCACCTTCCCCCCGAACTGACCACTACCACCCCTACTGATGTTACATATATCCTTTCAATACAAGCACTGGGTCTACAAAACATTAGAATGGCATATTCACACACATACATATATTTGTATTGAGACTAGTTCTAGTTGCCACTAAGAGGGGTAATCCATTCAAATATTAAATCAAATGTTTAGGTTGACAGACACTGACTTGAGTTGACAGCCTGGTATATATTTCACGCAATTTGGCTTGTAGGATGATGGAGGAGTACAGAAAGTTTGCTCTTAGACACCAAATTAATGTGAGGTAACAACAGTTGGCTGTGTCATATTTGAAAGGTCTCAATCTCCAATAGCATACATAAATATAAATGTTATCCGACATTCAATTGCTTAATGTCAACAAGCTAAACATGAATACAAATACAAAAAGGGATAGAAGTGAATGACAGTGATATAATGTTTGAAAAGAGAGAGTTACGGGCTACGTACCTTTGCTGACGACACAGACTACTCCAATCAAGCGACCAGTGGTTCTCTCACGTCTATACCTCCCTTTTTGACCTAAAGGGAGGGAACCCCAAGGCCACCTGAGGGTGTGGTCTCATACCTTTCTCTCCACCTCTCTCTGTTTTCCTCTCCCCCTCCTTTCTCCTTCACACACCACCTCGCCTGCTCTCTTTACCTCACTACTATGGCCTTACACTCAATACTCTATATCATTATTCCTTTATAAATACACTTTTTTGTATATATATATATATACATACATACAATTTTTGTATAAGCACAGAAGCAGGTGGATAGCATTAGGCAAGACGGAGACAGCAGGAAGACTCGTCCTTCAACAGAAGTGTAAAAGAAAAACATTAGAACACACCCAAGCTTAAGGTGTGGATCCTGAGGCGTACTTTAACCATAATCATGGCAAGACAGGTATTTGAACTCTGGTAGTGATCTTAATCACCTGTCAGTAACAGCAACTGATCTGTAGTTGTCACTCACTGTAGTAGTAGATTACTGAAGGGTTTAGTTGAGAGACGAGTAAAGGAAAGCCCCCCCCCCCCCCCCCCCCCCCCCCCCCCCCCCCCCCGACAGTATAGTTTGTTTAGCAGGTCTGCAGGTATATAGATACGGTAAGTAATTTGTTCAATCTGAGTTGGCACTGACGTCAAATTCTTCTTTCACCTTATCTTGAACATTCTTGGTCATCTCCAGCAGCCTTTGCACTTAAGCAAAAGAGTGTTAGTTTGAGCGCTGCACTTTACAACTCTATTACTGTCTAAAAATCTAATATAATTTGAAAGTAAAGTTTAAAAATACATTTGAAATAACTAACTACAACTTAAATGCTCATGGAAAGTTTTGTTCCGTGTGATGAAAACACATTTTTGTGTCATGATGATGTTCAATGTAGTTTGACTTTGAATCTGCTAAAGTGGTTGCGGCAAGTGCAACGAAGGGTTGGGTGCAGAGCTATCAATTGTCACAAGCCTAGTTTCTAGGAGTGTCCTCTCTAACAGACAGAAGGTATGAAAGTACATAGCACAGGAAGGTGTGACAGGTGAAGGGACCTGATTTATGATGATGACTCCTCCTTTGTGGAGTCAGGGAGGCTGCCAAGGAAATATTCTCCTTACCAACAAATGCTAACTGTCCACAAATTGTCCATGTTGTTGCTGTTATACTGTTTACATAATGCAGTATGTATATAATTTGTCAACCTTTTCTAAGATCAATGTCATAAATGAGAGATCATGTAAGTTGCAATTGTTATGTATACATTATCTAATTTAGTCTCCCGAATACTAATTATTATATTACTATTATTTCAATGTCTCAGCTCAAAGCTAACTACAAGTCTCGTTGGGTTGTTCTCGGGGGAGTAAGACTTTCGGGAAGCAAACAGGGCAAGTAATTGAACGATTTTAAGGAAGACTATTCCAGAGAATGTTTAAAGGGGTGATTGACTGTTTTTTGGGGGGTATTTCAAACTGTTCCTTAAGGTGTCCAAATAGGGTATGTAACATTGGTTGGGCTGAAAATGGCCCGGGTGCTGTTCTATGAGCCATGATGCATTCTGTGAAATAGCCCCATAATGAAACTAGAGGTTTTCTCCCTTTTATGGTATGCTCATTGGTTGGTTTACAATGAGTGAAGCTTCAGAGCAAAGACGCAACATGGCCAACGGCACTCACTAAACATCAAAGGTGGAGACTTAAAAAAGACTTATAAAAACGTACAAATAAATATATTGTGTCTACACAACACTGTTTTCAACAGATTGACTAGATATCATTTGAAATGATAAGGTTAGTTGTTTCCACTTCTGTTGTCGAAGCAAACGGGATTGACTTAGGTGGGTAATGTTAGCACTACAGCTTAGCAAACAAACTATCGTGATTCAAGTCAGCTTCAGTCAGCTCTAGCTATCTTGCTGAATTATAGATCTGGACAAACATGCATCTGGAATTGTAGATTTACATGACAACATGGGTTATTTATTTTTATGAACCACAGTCAGGGACATGAAATAACGTTAGCCCTAAATAAACTAAATCATCACACATTCTACCGATGCTAAATACAGGCAAGATTTGTTAGCATCTGACATTTACATTTAGTCATTTAGCAGACGCCCTTATCCAGAGCGACTTACAGTAAGTACAAGGACATTCCCCCGAGGCAAGTAGGGTGAAGTGCCTTGCCCAAGGACACAACGTAATTTGGCTCGGCTGGGAATTGAACTGACGACCTTCAGATTACTAGCTCGATTCCCTAACCGCTCAGCCACCTGACTCCCACCTGATTGTTAATAACTGTTGGCGACAACATCATACTACAGATTGCGGTTGTGATGAACATACGGTCGGAACAGCACTTCTTTCAAGCAACAGCTTCATAGCAAATCATGCTTTACATTGTCCCAAGTTTTCAAAACTGACCTCTGTGAAATGGTTAGAGCAAATGTGTAATTGAGGGTCGAACTGCACAGGGATCTTCTCATAGACAAACATCACAGCCCGTCGATTGTTTGGTTCCTTAGGAAGACTCTGAAAAGTGTCAACATTGCCTATACAGCCTGGAACACTGCATTTACCGTAGTCCATTTTCAATATGCTAGAAAACATTTTTGGGGGTAATTCTGTGGAAGTACACGGAGCAGCAAATTTTGGGGCGTGACAAAGTTACAGACCAGAGCCAAAAAAGGTGGAGCCCTCTTTGTGATGTCACAACAGGGGATTTTTCAAAACTGACCATTTGACAGGTACATTTTATTGTGAGATTTGCATAGGAAAGAGGTGTCAATGGACTTTGAGGTTCACTGTATGTCAATTTTACCCACTGAACTGTCTTTATTCAATTGTAACAAGGTCAACTGGGTTTTGCAATCAATGACCCCTTTAACAGGGGAGAACTGCCACTCTCGGGAAACTTCTGGGTTCTGAACTGGTTGCAGTTCCACGCTAGTTCCATATGAAGGCGCTAACGGGCCAGTGCAGAATTAGTGGAGGTCTTTGAAGCTACACCCCTCAAAATCCACTTTTCTCAGGATATGATTTTTTGACTAGTAATTTGAATGTTGAATTCGAAAGGGGACGCAAAAAAAATGGTAGCGTGTTATGGGCAACAACGTCTCACCCTGTAAGAAATCTAAATGACATGATTACTCGTTCATTCAACTATCGACCAATAATCCATGTTGAACATGCACAAACTACAATCACATTTTAAATTTAGCTGCATATAGACTCCCATTCATTTTGCACTCGACTGTGATCACCCCCAGTGGAACTCTGGTGCAACTGCAACATAATTCGGTACAAATATGGAGTGGACAGGCTCTCCTTAGACAGGCTCTGACTAGTCCCACTTGTAGCATGCAGCTAACGAGGTGTTTTGTTTGTCTGCTTAACATAACATTTAATTACACATGCTGTGCATGCCATTGTTTAATGTTAAGCTAACATGGTCTACATTTTCTCACGTGTTTTTCAATAGTGTGTGTTTAGTTTTCACGGTGGATTTGAAAGGTGGGTGAGGAGAGAAGCCTTCAGATAAACCAGTAGCAAGAAATCAATTTCTGTCTGCCTGTGCTTCCATGGATTTATAGTAAAACTTAAATAATCATAAACTGTTGGTTCAGAACTAGGAAAGCATATTAAATGACCGCTAGAGGGAGCCAATAGTCCTCATAAAATACACCCTCACTTCACGTCTGTCTTCTGAAGCAACCCAGTCTCATCCCAACTCGTCAAATATTGATGCTTGGGCAGAGCCCTTTGGCGTCACTATACCGTCGCCGGAGGAGGACGCCTTTTCCGTCGTTTTTTGACGCCTAGGGAAGCACATTGACTTCCACGTTGACGAGTTGGGATGAGACTGTGTTGGTCAGGTCATCCAAATCTCCCTTGCCTT